>NC_041348.1:11419024-11429024 GCF_004354835.1 Perca flavescens
GCTCTCTTTAAAGAATTCCAGCTGCTTGTTATTTTGACAGTGGCCTTCAGGAGGGATTAATGTAGCCTGGGATGATTTCATTAGAGTGAGTGAGAGCCGCACTGTATGTCTATTCTGCTCCATTCTAAGTAAAATAACACACACACACACACACACACACACACACACACACACACACACACATGCACTCAATATAACACACACCAAACAAACACACACTGGCAGGCCTGAAGGACTTCTTCAGCTGAAACCAATTGTGAAAGGCGAGGAAAAAGGTGATAGAGGAGCCGCCCCCAGTGTGTGCATGTATGTATGTGTGTGTGTGTGTGTGTGTGTTTCTCGTGTGATTGCAATGTGTCTAAGCGTTTGTAAAGAAATCCTGCAGCATATGAAAAAAAAAGAGGTTAAGAAAGCTGATTAAAATTCATCTGTGTGCGTGGTGAGGAGAAGGGGATTAATAAAGCAGCAAGGCCGTTCATCTGGCTGTGAGGGGGTGGTGGGGTGGTGGGGTGGTGGGGTGGTGGTGGTGGGGGGTTCGAGGCCTGTAGACTGCCAGCGCTGCAGGGAAACCAGTTCAAAGTTATCAGACGAGACAGTCACCATCACACCCGAGAGCTGGGAAGACTATCCAGGATTACACTGACTCCAATAGACTAAGAGGGACTTGGTTAGAGGAGGGAGACGGCTGTATTAAAGAAGTTACCAGCCAGAATCACATGTAAAAGATTATACAGTTAGCACAGAAACTGGTCACCACAGTGTCTTAAACTGGTATGGAGAGACTTAAATAGTAAAGGGTGGACTTGCATCATATCATATTATATGAATGCACATTTAAGACAGTAAACATTGTTATGCTGTAAAATTCACACATTAGAGTTGTGATACTATTCTAATTAAAAATAAGTACATAAAGGGAATGTAAAACACAGAAAACACAAGAGCTTTATCCGTTAGTTATACTTGTGTGAAGGAAGAGACTTTTACACTGACTGTAGTTTAAATGTAGTTTTGTATGTCACACATGCATTCAGTTTTGACTGTATGAATTTAAAGATTAGGCTTTCATATTTTGAAAAGTCCCTTAAATGGACAAAGTTTGTGGGACACAGATCATTGTAGACTATAGACACTTTTAGTTGATTTCAGAATTAAAGCTGGTGTGGACATCTTTTGTCATCACAACAGAAATCAGAACATATGCACAGTTTCTGTGTGGCCGGCATGCTGTGTGTGTGTGTGTGTGTGTGTGTGTGTGTGTGTGTGTGTGTGTGTGTGTGTGTGCGCGCGCGCGATCTTTTGCAGTGGGGAAAAATATATTGAAGGAGATCACAAACAATATGTGACAGCGCAGTTTTGGATGTCACAGCTAATATTTAAAAAAATAAAACCAGGGGAATTTTGAAGCAATTATTTCAATCAAAAATATACAAGGGAGAAAGTGATAATTCGTCATTGCGTTTCATTTCGAAAAAGTTAAGACAGCCCACGCTGTTAGATTGTAAATGTGAGTTTTTGCTTGTCTCATTTGTTTAGTTACACTTTGAAACTGAGTGAGTTTTAAACGGCCTTTTGCAGCAACCCAACTAAAAGAAAAAAAATTAAAAAAAAACCAGGTAAGTAAGTAAAGTTTATTTCTATAGCACATTTAAAAACAGCTCGCGCTGACCAAAGTGCAGTACATAGCGCATTAGCCACAGGGTAATAAAATAAAATAAGAAAATAAGAAAAATAAAATAAAACACTTGTGGAAGCTTATGTAATGAAAAAGACAATGCATTTTCTGTGGCAGTTTGTCTGTTGTGGTGGTCAGAGGAAAAACATTTAGTTAGTGAGTGAGTGAGTGAGTGAGTGAGTGAGTCAGCCTGTTGGAGCGGCAGCCGGTTAGTCACTCAGACAGTCTTATCACTAAGAGCACAGGACATGAAAGCACTCAAAGCCCCAAATGAAAGAGAGGAGGAGAGCTTTGTTCGACACATTAGATTGCCACTCAAGGCAGTCTCAAGTTTCAACCAAATTAGATTACATTATTAGGTCCAATTAAGACCAATGTGTTAGCAGCACGCACACACACACACACACACACACACACACACACACACACACACACACACACACACACACACACACACACACACACACACACACACACACACAAGGAATTTTCATCACATTTGCTTGCATGTGGTACTAAGAGCTTTGCAGCCAGAACACACACACACACACACACACACACACACACACACACACACACACACACACACACACACACATTTGCAGTACAAGTGTTGAAGAAATATGCACCAAAAATAACACAAACCTGCACACCCTTACAGAAATGTAGTCATGATGTACTCTTGCATGCATGAAATGCTTGTGCTATATGCATAACAGTTAACCCTCTCCTCTCCTGGATAGTTCTTTTTTTTTTTTCACCTGGTTGTGTTTTATAACATCCTGTCTGGCCTCTTTGTCTGTCAGCCTGCTTGCTTAAACTGCAAACATGCTGCAAGGCTAGCACATTCAACCCCAAAAGGTGCAACACACACACACACACACACACACACACACACACACACACACACGCACACGCACACACACACACACTCACTCGTACACTCTGTGTAAATGAAAAATGGCCCTTCTGTGCCCTATTTTTTTCTTACTTGCGTTTCTCTTGCTGATGCATGCACTCTGTGTGTATACGTGTTGGCTTTGTCAGAGTATGTTAATATGTGCGTGTGCCTCGTATGAATTTGTGCATGTGAGTGTGTGCAACGTCTGTGAAGAATGATGCGTGTCACCAGGCAAGCGAGAGGTTGTCGCTAGGGGAGCGTTACCACGCTAAGACGACCCTGGCCCTGCTTTGAACCCATCCCAGGACGGCTGCCGGGCCCCCTCGGAGCACTTTAAGACATCCAGCACATAAGGGCGAAGTCACATCATGACAACCTGTCTCTGTATCTGTATCTTTCGTTCTTTCTCACTCACAAACACACACACACGGTAAATATTTCATGAGACGACAGCGACACCCTCAAACACCTCTCTCTCTTTATCTCTCCGGCCACCTCTGATCTCACTGCTCTCACTTTTTAGGGGTATATATATCACTGTGTTAGGCTGAGAGTTCTACATTGGTTTCGTCGTTTGGTTTGGTGGGAAGCTACTCAATTTGATACCGATACTGAACCGAATTTATGATCAAAGAATCTTAATCACTTTAAAACTGTCACACATACATGTTTTTGCAGGTGTGAAAATGGGTCTGAATGCACGGGAGCATTTGAACGTGATAAAATCAGCGTTTTTTTTCTTGAGCCAATGGGCAATGAGAGATTTTGTTTTTACACCTGAAATGACTCATGGTGGTTTCTGGATGAAAAGCTGTGGTGTAACTTACAAAACGTATCAATCATGTTTGTGCCCAAAGAGGTCAAATCTGCAATGTTCAACACTAAGTTTCGCTTCCGCTGAATAGCCGTGACATTCCAGTTTACGCACCTCGCCACCGGTGTGGATTTGAAGGTGTCTCTCTCTCTCTTCTCTCTTCTCTTCTTCCCTCTCTCTGTTTCTCCCCCCCTCACCCCCACATCTTTTCTTTTTTCTTTTTGCCCCACCACCCAATGCTCCTTTTAATCACCTGGCTTGCTCTCATTTCCATATTAAATAGGCTTTAATCATGAAAAGCAATCAGGCTTTTGCATATTCATACCTTCCCCTGTACGCCGGCTTCCCTGTCTCGCTCCAGTGCCAAGCAGCCAGTAATCAGTAGGCAGGCGGCGTAATGCCATAGCCCCGGCCCATCGCATGAAAACACACACACTGTGTGAGTTAGAAATAACTTCACATGCTACTTACGCATTATCTCTCCTCCAAGAGCGAGAGAGAGAGAGAGAGAGAGAGAGAGAGATAGAGGGAGAGGGAGAGAGGGGTAAGAGATAAAAAAAGAAAGATGGCGAGACTGATCCCTGATTTGAGCTGCGAATATTTGTACAGAGGCTCAAGGAAAAGTCGATTTGCATAATGACTTTGTAGTTTTGCATTAATCACATTTGCATATGAAAATGCGTTAATTACTCCTGATGATTTAAAAAAAAAAACTTGCTTCATTTGATGTCCAAGCTCTGGGGTTGTGATTAGGGGTTACATGGTGACAGTGTGTGTGTGTGTGTGTGTGTGTGTGTGTGTGTGTGTGTGTGTGTGTGTGTGTGTGTATGTTCATGCTTTTGCATTTTTGATGCAGTCTGTGTGTTTATGTGTTCTTACAGGAGTGTTTTGAATACTTGCCAGGGAATTTATCTTGTGTCTGCTGTTAGGCATGTGTATCTATTCATATCTTCATTTTCATTTTGTGTGTGTGTGTGTGTGTGTGTGTGTGTGTGTGTGTGTGTGTGTGTGTGTGTGTGTGTATGTGTGTCAAATATTTCCTAATTCCTCTATGGGAAAAAAAGAGAAAATTATTTCAAATAACACAGACTCATTCATGATACAGTATCTCCTTCTCATGTGTTCTTTTTTGCACTTTTGAAATGAATTAGTGGAAAAGAGAAAGTAGGGAACAAGATATAGTGATGTTAGGTATTTAAAAGATGAATGTATTTCATAATTTAACATTATACAGATTATTGGACTTTATAGACAATACCGTTGCTCAGAAATAGAATAGAGGATGCTCCTTTTAGAGGTTTATATTTGAATGCTTTTTCCTACTGCAATGTGATACACAAGCCAGGCCTGAATTTTATTTTTTAAACATTTTTATGCCGTTTAAAAAAAAAAGAGAAATAAATACAAATTCATGCGAGATCAATCAATAATTTTACGCATTTTGTTTTTGCATGCGTACAATTGCACGTGCATTGCAGGATGCTGCATATGAATCCCCCTGTATAAACCTCTGCAGCCAGCCATGCACAGCCACTTGTAGGCACTGATTTAATCTAAAAGCAAACAATTCACTGCATGCAAACAACTTTATTTGCCATTGCATTTCAACATAAATACATACAAATTAATGAAAGACTTCCTACGATTAGCAGATGAGCAGTGATGGTGATCCTGAGGAAAACACCACAAAGAAAACTTATTCCTTCAAAATCAAGGACAAATTAGAAATAAATTTCAGTTTGCAGTCATTAATTCACCACTTGTATGTCTCTAAGCATCTACGTGTAATTGTGTTCACATACACATCTGTGTGTGTGTGTGTGTGTGTGTGTGTGTGTGTGTGTGTGTGTGTACAATTACAGTATACGTGTTCCTGCCTGTGTATGGGCCCCTAGAGTTGTTAGCCCATAACAGTGCGCCTCAGACAGGACCACCCTAGGGGCCGTCTGACTCTGCTTGTGTCTGTCTGTCTGCTATATCCAGTAGGGTCAACTAGGTCTATAAGAGCTGCTAAAATGACACAGCTGCACATGCACACCGCCACTGCCACCTGACACACACACACACACACACGCACACACACACACACACAGACAATGTTAATGCCGAAAAATGTAAACTCAACATGCATGCAGGAATACACACACAGAGCCACGCAGACGAAACATGTTTGCATGCTGGAATGCATACAATGACTCCAATCTCACATTAAAGCCTGCATCTTCCACCAAACACACTCGTGCACACACACAGACACATGCACATACACACACAGCTTAAGGGCTCCCACATAAAGGCATCAAACACTCCACAGCCAGCTTTATGGCACTCATATGGCAGCAGATTTGATATTTTCCTACCACAGCGGGGGAATAAAACTCGCCACTAATTTGGACTGCGAGCGCCACCGCTAACTTTCAGCATGTGCCGACTGACTGTGTCTTCCAGATGTGTGGACTCTTTGCTCCTTAACAGCCTTACTTAGGAGGCATTAGAAACCTCACACCCCGTCCCCGCTACGCATGGAGAGTGATGATGGCGCTTTGGTATTCAACACAAACACGCTGCTTTGTGTTGATTTTTGAGTGAAGTGCTGATGTGAACTTCATGGTTTCTCTGCTATGGACCATAAGTTGTCTTGTGTGAGTGGGAATCTGTGAATGTGTTTATGTTCTTTGCAAAAATAGCTATAATCAAGGTAATTTGACTGCTGCACTGTAGTTACTCGAGTTTCCCCTCGCCTCTCCTCTCTGGCTGTGACATTTGGTAGCAGGTGTGCCATCATCGGTGCTGAGTAATGTACTTTTTAAAAAAAATTTTTTTACAAAGATCCTACTGTAATGACAGTATTAGCATGCATGCGTACGTATGTACACTTTCACGAGCCCGAACGAGAACCTGCTCAGCGACTTGTATACCTTCCTGCCGCTGTTGAACCACTTCTAGAGAACCCTTCAGGTCTTCATGATGGACGTGCAGATACAATCCTCATGTGTCTGTGTGTGTTCAGCTATTGTGCAGTCTGCCAGACATTAATGCATAACATATAATACGCCTTTTTCAGGAGTAAATGGGGGAGATTTTCTGACCGGGGACGTTCACTCGTGTTTTTCTATAGAAAAATAGTGTGTGTTTGCCTTTGGGAGGAGAAAAGGGAGCTACCATTAGTATTTGTGAAAAGGAAAAGAGATGGTGCTTGTTAGCAAATCAGACATGGGTAATCCTACTTGCTACGCTGTTGTTGTTCCTTTCCTCTTATCTTATTAGCGTCCTGCTCAGATTGGGTGGGATTGTGGGAGAAGAAAATGAGGAGACAGCGTTTATGGCCGTATTTTCCTTTTTACAGGCTGCTTCACCGCAAGAGATATTGAAAGCCTTTCATGGTACTCTTACGATTGCCCTTATTTCATCCACTTATTTGTCTCCAGCAATTACTCCGAGAGGGAACGGTAGACACAAACACATGATGAACGTAGGCTGCCTTTCTGTTGGTTTGTCACTTAGATGTAGGTGGGGGGGGGGTCTAGGGTGTGCCAGGAGCAGTACAAACATGTTATATATTGATACAACATTGATACACAGTTTAGTAATCTGGTATACGCAGTGGCACAGTTGAATGAAGGGGAAAAAAACTTAAAAAAAAGGCAAAAGCATAGAACTAATTTCTAATGTAATTTTAAAGGGTCAGTTAAAAAAAAAAAAAATTGAGGTTTTGAAAAATACGTCTCTGAGATGTCTACCTCCACAACAATGCAAGGCATTTAAAAAGGCACTTTAAAAACATTAAAAAAAAACTTGAATAGCAACATCTCATTTCAGAAACAGCGTCACAGTGAACAATTTTTTTTTTTATGGTAGAAAGTAGTTCCATTTCCAGTGCTTACTGTTAACAGAGATGTCCGTCTGTGCATTATCCAGAGTAGCAGGGACATTTTATTTGGAAAGACACATTGATGTTGAATATTTCAAACATATTTTTAAATGCTGCGAGCACCACAGAAAGGTATGGATGTGTGGAGGCAGAAATATTACAGGAATATCTCAAAACCTGGGTAAAATAAAACCCAAACTGTTGCATGGTTAGATTCTTTTATATTTTGGGTGAACCAACACTCGCCCTTCTGCCTTTATTCTCTAGACATGTGAATGTGTTATATGTTAACTCTTTTTTTACTTATACTTAAACTCATAAAACTTGTACTGCCGTCAATGAGAAAAGGGAACTCTGGACTGACTTTTGGATGAAAGAGGGCTTGCACTGTCATGTCCATAGATGGCATTGCAGACAGGGGAGTTATCTGCTCAAGGAAAAGAGGCTACACTCTGCCTGTATTCTGCCGTAATTCATATTTTCCAGAAAGCCCTCTGAGTCTGTCTTTTCCAGAGCAGAACAGAGCGAGCCAAAATGAAATAAAGCCTAAGATGTTATCAGGGTGATTGGTGCCAGCGGAGCTTGTCTGGGCCTGTGGTCTGGCGGGGCAGCGCCGACCCGTACCGGCGCTTGTATGTGTGTGTGTGAGAGTGGGTGTGAGTGTGTTTGTGTGTGTGTGTCCTGAAGGCACTGGATAGATGAAAGCTTTTCTTTAACCATAAGCTATGCAGGAGCTGTGCCAGAAGCAGGAAATGTATCAGCGTGATAACAGCCAGAAGGACAGAGAGAAAACGAGAAAGAAAGAAAGGACAGAGGGATAGAAAGAGGGAGAAGCCACACGGAACCCACAGGGGGAGGCCTGAGGCTAAAGTCAGGCCCATCTCACGCACACAACACACACACACACACACACACACACACACACACACACACACACACACACACACACACACACACACACACACACACACAAATGTCACTACATAAATATGTGATGGGTGTGTATGTTGAGAGATTAATCTATCTTTGTGTGTGTGTGTGTGTGTGTGTGTGTGTGTGTGTGTGTGTGTGTGTGTGTGTGTGTGTGTGTGGAGCACTCAAGGTTCGTTGTCAGAGACAAGCAAAGAGACAGTTTGACACACCTGAGTATGTATCAGGACACATGAGAGAGAACAGAATTCACCTGGAGACATGACCGTTGCAATGCTAATAATGTTGTGCCTGCCGGCCTTCACTCGATCCCATCAGGAGCTTATAGATGAGAGAGAGAGATAGAGAGGGAAATGGGTAGACTGTGGAGAACACAAAGAGAGTCTCACGTTGCCCGATTTTGCACATAATATCTTAAATAGTCAAAATTTAAACTATTTACATAAAACAGACTGTAAAATAATTATCATCTGCATCTTTCTTTTAAGGCGGTCTCACATACTGCTACACGTTACATTAAGGTGGAACTTGAGCATACAGCTCAAGACGAAATACAGATACGTACAGATGAAATGATTGAAAGTTTGACATTTTTGGGAAATGCGCTTTTTTACTTTACTTCCTTGATGCAAAGATACCATCTCTGTACAGTAAAGATGGAGCTGCAGTCAGTTGACTATCTTAGCTTAGCACAAAGACTGGAAACAGGGGGAAACCGCTAGCCTGATTCTGTTCAAAAGTAACAAAATCCACCTACCAGCACTTCTACGTCTCACTAATTAGCATGTTATAGCTTGTTTGTTTCAGTACAAAAAACTGAGCTGCAAACTGTAAAAACAACGGAAAAAAAGGCTCCAGGAAGTCACCGCTCCAATGCGAGAAACAGTCCGGCGCATAACCCCCTGTAAAAACCACAACGTGTCGGTTTTATAATTCGGCTAACCTCACCAGCTCCCGGATGTTGCCTTATATTTAACGGACAACTATGAGAAGGAAAGAGGCAAGAAAGCGAATAAGCGGTCAAACTATTGCTTCAAGAGTTCCAACACACCCACATCCTGCTTTTCAAAATGGGCTCCGCAACCTCTTTTCCAAGATTGAGCAGAGCAGTTAAATAAAGAGAGCTAAATATCTGTGATCCATTTTTTAAAATTTTTTACACAATCCCCTTTTGTTGCTTCGGTTTAGTAAGCTAACACTAATTAGATAGCTTGCAAATTGGTGTCAAATGATGCAACACTCCTGCGCCCTCTCGCAGCCTCTGCTTTGTTTTTCGAGCTTGAGAAAAAAAAGAAAAAACACTGTATCCTCTCACAGACGTTTTTTTTAAAGATTATTTTTGGGGCCACAGGTCGGAGTCGAACTCTGGGCGCCGGCTCTACCAGCTGAGCTATCTGGGCGCCCAGGACGCTCTCACAGACTTATAGCCAGAACTACATATTAAACTGGAGAAATGGTGTGATACTAATACTGGAGTAATAGTGAATAAGATCATGAATGTTCAGGCTCTCTTTCCCAATCACTGGAACGCACTTTACGCCATGTCTAAAGCATGCGAGGGGCAAGTTTTATAGCGGGCTGATTGGGTTGGAAGGGTCTGTGTGCTTCATTGAGGGCCACGGTGGTATTTTCCTGTGGGCTGCTAGTTAAGTGGGACTGGCTGCTTGGCTCCAGTGGGCAAAAGCCAGCTGGGGATGATTACTACTGCTGAAAGAATATACCACCCTGTCACAGAATGGTAGACCGAGATACACACACAATGAGAATGGGCATATATACATGCAAACACATGCATACTGTATACACATG
>NC_041348.1:11431524-11531524 GCF_004354835.1 Perca flavescens
CACACACACACACACACACACACACACACACACAGATGTATATGGTTAGCAGGCCGAAGCTGGTTTGAGTTAGAATGGAGCCAGTCAGTGTGTGAGAGCCTTACCCCCTGCCTGCTACTGCCACTCTCCGCAGTCTCTTTCCTTCTTTCTGTCTCTCCATCTCTCTCTTTCTTTTACTACATATGTGTGACAGTCAGCCACTGCTCGCCGAGGCCGTAGTTTACCAACCAAGCTCCCAATGCGCTGTGAAACACACGCACACACACACACGCACGCGCACACACACATGGACACACACATACGTACAGGGTTGATCTGCATGGCCTCCGTGTCTCCTGATTAGCCCCCTTCATGACAAACAAGCCACCAGAGCAGAGGGGAGCGGAGCACTGAAGAAGGAGGAGGAGCAGGAGGGGACGGAGGGGAGACGTGAGGAGGAGGAGAGGAGCAGAGGTGTAAGAGGGAGGGGGCAAAAGGGGGCGAGGTGAGAAGGCTGGGACCCCTGGGGACCCCTAGATCACAGCCATGCTAATGAGGAGCTGCTTTGCCAGCAGCAGAGGTGTCAGCTAACCCCTGACAGGTGCACACATGCGTACTCCCAGGGCTTGTGACTGCGCGTGCACATGTGTACGCTGCGAGGGTGTGTGGGAGGGGCTGCAGGGGGCAGGTCTGTGTCCCAGTGGCCTAGCCTGCGGGCGGCTTTGTTCTGTATGCAAATCTGTCGCTGTGGCGTTCTGTCGCCCTTGATGGAATGTTGGAGCAGCCACGGCGAACCTGAAGCCCAGGAACACCGCAGTGCGCGCACACACAACACACACACACACACACACACACGTGACATCCACTGTAGCACATCCTCTGCTTCACCAGTCACCTGCTTGTTAACAAACCAGAATGTGCGTCTTCTGTGTCTGCAGTAAAGCAACATTATTCTACACACTCCAAACTTTGCCCCCTGGATGTCATGTTTTTCACTCTGCTTCCTGTAGAACTGTTCATGCCAAATGAATGCCGTACAGCAGAGAAGTTGGCGGGCTAGCGTTCAAATGGTTCTTATTTTTAATTATGATTTTTTTTTTTTCTTTCTCTGAGCTTTGTGAGAGTTAATTTGGCGTCAGTGAGCATTCATTACCATCCACTCACTGTTCACTGTCAGCCGAGAAGCTCCCGTTTGCCCATCTCGTCGAAGGCTGAGGCTGTGGATTTTTTGTTATTCTTCTGCGGTCTTATTATAAATCCCTCTGGATTAGAGCATACGATAAAGGCCCCAAAATGTAAGTGTAATGTAAATGGAGGGAGCTCATGCTTCGAAAATATAAATCAAACACAGGCTGGAGGGCAGCATATGTGAATTCCTAAATTAAACAGAAATCCACATGTCTGCACCATACGCCTGGTGTCTACTCTAACCCCGCCAAGCTCACACCAACTTTTCTACACTGGCCATATGCAAACAGTCAATACCCCTGCTCCCCTTCATTCACTGGCATTTTGTTTGTACTTTTAAGGCAAAATAATAGCTATAAAAGGCAATCTGGAAAGAATAAAATCTGATGTAAAGCTCAGATCTTAGTCTCTGAAGACTGGGTTAATTGGCCTGGTGGTTTAGTAAAAAAAAAAAATCCAACCCAGGAGAGAAGGAGAGCATTATTACTGCCCCACCTCAGCTCCATGCATGTGCCAATGTTTTAATAACTTCCTCCAGGCCTCCTGGCCCTTAGCCCTTTGTTTTGTTGCACAGGACAAAGAGCTGCCCTCCTGAGCTGGTCTCAGGACTGCATTGTGCTTGTCTGTTTCATGGGAAAGTCTGCCTGCAGTGGACACCTGGGTGGAAATATTACTGCTAAGTCAAAGATTCAGACTGTTTCAAGGGAATGTCATCACGCTATAGCATTTACAAGCAGTTGTACTGCCAGCAAAATGACCAACCCTGAAATCCAGTTGATAATGCAGCACCATATTATAGAATCCTGCTGTGACTCCATTTCATCTCACGCCCATTCCCTGAACTGTGTGTGTTTGTGTGTGTGTATGTCTGTGTGTGTGGGGGTGATAATGCGTGTGTGTCTGTGTGCATACGGCATGCCAGAGTAAATTGGCCGATTAGGTCCGGCATCAGTGACTACGTGGAGAGGAAAATGTAACTATTCTAACTGGTAGTTGACCCTGGCGGTCAGCGGTGGAGGGGTCCCTGCATGCGTGTCAGGCAGACGACTGTAATTACCACAAAGTGAAGCATGACACGGCCCGCCGTGATTCTTTAATGAAGGCTTTTATTGGCCGGAGCACTGAGCAGCGACAACATTCACCCTCTCCCAGCATGTGTGCGAATGTGTGTGTGTGTGTGTGTGTGTGTGTGAGAGGAAAAGAATGGGGTGAGGACATCTGCATCTTAATGCATCTATCTATCTATCTATCTATCTATCTATCTAGCTATCTAGCTATCTAGCTACAGTACAGGCCAAAAGTTTGGACACACCTTCTCATTCAATGCATTTTTTAAATTTATTTTCATGACTATTTACATTGTAGATTCTCACTGAAGGCATCAAAACTATGAATGAACATATATGGAATTATGTACTTAACAAAAACGTGTGAAATAACTGAAAACATGTCTTTTAAATTCTTCAAAGAAGCCACCCTTTGCTTTTTTATTAATAAGGGAAAAAATTCCACTAATTAACCCTGGCAAGGCACACCTGTGAAGTGAAAACCATTTCAGGTGACTACCTCATGAAGCTCATTGAGAGAACACCAAGGGTTTGCAGCGCTATCAAAAAAAGCAAAGGGTGGCTACTTTGAGGAATCTACAGTATAAGACATGTTTTCAGTTATTTCACACTTTTTTGTTAAGTACATAATTCCATATGTGTTCATTCACAGTTTTGATGCCTTCAGTGAGAATCTACAATGTAAATAGTCATGAAAATAAAGGAAACGCATTGAATGAGAAAGTGTGTCCAAACTTTTGGCCTGTACTGTATATCTATCTATCTATCTATCTATCTATGTTTGATTTCATTATTTGCTCTTCCAGTTTCTTTTCTTTTCCAGTCTGCTCTGTATTTCCCTCCCCTCCCCCCGCTTGCTTGCTTGTTTGAGAAGTTGATGAAATTTGTCTTTGGCCGTCATTAGGCAGCAGCCATCAGCTGCCACTCTATTAACTGCCACGCTTCCTTTAACAGCATATGGCACGGCTGTGTAAGATATGACGAGATGCAAATGCGTTGCTGTACTTGTGGTGGGGGTGGAAGGTTGTGGGGGTGGTGGTATGTGATTTGGGTAGTTTGTATTGATGAGGCCATGTGTGCAGACCAAAATGCAGAAAAGAAGTAAAAAACAAACAAACAAAAAAACACAACTTGATCAATTGAGAGCCATCTTTAAAACCCAGTCCCCAATCTTACATCTTCATTTCATATTGATCCTGGTGTGTTGATGAGATTACACAGCTCCCAAGTCTATAGACCCCTCTCGGTCCCAGAGGGCATGTAAATACCCTCTATGTGTGTGTCGTTGTATGTGCGTGTGTGCCCAAGCACCCTCCACCTCTCTTCTTACCCCCTCTCCTCCTCCTCCTCTTCCCTTCCCTCTTTCGCTCTCTTCTCCCCGTCCAAGCTGTTAAGCTGTCCAGCTCTCCGCTGCCAAGCGGCCGTGTGAAGCCTAGCCAAACTAAACACGGGCAGGCAGCCTGCCACTCGCCACACACACACACACACACACACACACACACACACACACACACACACACACACACACACACACACACACAAAAATACATCCACATAGAGGTCCACGCACATGCACACGCTTGTACACACGCTTTAGTCGCAGGAGTCAGGTCATGTCCCACCCCACACAAACAGTAAGAGTGACGGCTACACCAGAGCCCCACTAATAGCAGAGAAAAACAGACAGAATCAGTAAATGAGGCCCTCATTAACTGTTTCTGACCCCGTCTCCCCTGGGGAAAGCCAAACCAATCACACCGCCAAATCAGCTTCCTGTACTAGACACTGATCCAACATCAGCTTTCGCTCATCTGTTCTGCACGGTACAAGTGTGTGTGTGTGTGTGTGTGTGTGTGTGTGTGTGTACCGATTTGCGCTGTGAGAGAGGCTGGAGACAGAGAAGGAAAGTGAAAAAGAGAATATTGCTGCACATGTATTTGTGTCTGCATGTGTTTTTTTACATTCCATGACAATGGGTGGCTTTGAGGCAGCCATCTTACTGGAAGGGCTCTTGATCACATAAGACTTTGGGCAAAAGCAACTTCTCGGTCTTAGTTTTCTCCCTCCGGGCTCCAAGCTTTGGGACCACCGTACCAACTCAACTCCGCTTGCGGTAGCCGCTGATGATAAAGTAGATGCAGATGCCTCACAAGCATCACAACACCGGACTGTGTTCAATGCTAGCCTGTGTTGAATTAGATGAAACCCAACCAAGGCTCTTTTTATGACTCCTAAGCGGGCTGACACGGACGTGCCATAGTGACTGATAGATTAATTTGGCTTTATTAAGTCATGCCATTTAAAGGGGCAATTCGTCAATGAGTTTGTGTATGTGTGTGTGTGTGTGTGTGTGTTTACAGTCACACCAAATAACTTTACTGTAGTTGTTATTAAACCAGTGGCGTAGAGCTTTATTTCATGTGGATGCTATGTTAAGACCGGAGGGGTCTTTACTGTTTATACATCCTCTCCATCACCTCTCCTGTCTCTCCTTTTGTGTGTCTCTCTTTCTCTCTAATGCAACCTCTCACCCTCCCTCCCTCCTCTCTCCCCCTCTCCCATATTTCCTTCCCCCCCATTGGTGTGCTTTTCTCCCCATTGCTGCCTCCCCTGTCTCCATATGGAAATGACAGAGTAGACGAGATGGATCTGTATATTAGAGCCGAGCTGACATTAGAATTAGCATAATGTGTCGTGGCCTTAGGGCAGTACCTGCCATCTGCATTAGCCCGTAGACGCA
The DNA here is from genome assembly GCF_004354835.1 of Perca flavescens. NCBI lineage: Eukaryota > Metazoa > Chordata > Actinopteri > Perciformes > Percidae > Perca > Perca flavescens. The sequence continues at coordinate 11,436,499 of NC_041348.1, forward strand.
CACGCACTCAAAATGTATTTCATACACACTGACACAGACAAAGCCCATGGAAGACCTTCATACATGGACACAAACGGAGAGTTAATATAACTGCTCTTTTAAGCACAATTCATTTAGGTGTTCGCACAGGTTGCTAATACAAAAGTATTGCATTGATTTATTTGAGCATATTTTATTTGGATTTTACTAAATTCACGGTGATTTTCTTTCTCTTGGCCCACAGACAAAGATGAGCCGTCTAGCTACATCTGCACTACCTGTAAGCAGACCTTTACCAGCGCCTGGTTCCTGCTTCAGCATGCCCAGCACACTCACGGCATCCGCATCTACCTGGACCACCACCCAGTCAACTGCTCCCTCACCCCCCGCATGGCTCTGCCTCCACCCCCGTGTGACGCCCTGCCCCGCTCCCCTCTCCCTACTTTCCTCGGTGACACCAACAACCCATTCCACCTCCTCCGCATGGCTGCGCCCCTGCTCAGGGAACACCCCCCTCCCCCGGGCTACATGGAGACGCGGCTGCCCGCAACACCACCCTTTATCAGCCCTCCCCCACCCCCTAGGACCCCTCTAGAGCGGCTGGGCCCAGAGGAGATGGGGCTGCTGTCCCAGCACCCCAGTGCCTTTGAGAGGGTGATGCGGATGGCCCCCATGGACCCTCCTTCCATGGACTTCTCCCGTCGTCTGAGAGAACTGGCGGGCAACACGACCAATAACGGGGGGCCCACTCCTCCTCTCTCACCCAACCGCGTGCCACCCATGCACCGCTTGCTGAGCCCCACGCTTTTCCAGCCTGGCCCAAAGCCCCCGGCGTTCCTAACCTATCCCCCACAGCCGCCCACTTCTCAGGGGGGACACGGTTCTTCCAGCCCTCCTGACAGCCAGGGTCAGAACCAGACCCCGGGGAAATCCAAATCCTGCGAGTTCTGCGGCAAGATTTTCAAGTTCCAGAGCAACCTGATTGTCCACAGACGCAGCCACACGGGGGAGAGGCCGTACAAGTGTCACCTCTGTGACCACGCCTGTTCCCAGGCCAGCAAGCTTAAGAGGCACATGAAGACACACATGCACAACAAGTCTGGCTCCATGAGTGGCTCCCCCGAACAGGGAAATAGAGAAGAGGGAGGAGAGGGTGAAGAAAAGAGCCGGGAGGGACATTCAGGAGGGATGGGCATGGACAATGAGGAGGAGGAGGAGGAAGAGGAGGAAGAAGAAGAGGAGGAAGAGGAAGAGGAGGAAGAGCTGAGGAATGGAAGTCGGCCCGATTCCAACTTGAGCGAGGACTCCCAGGAGTTCAGCCAGAATAGGGAGAATGGGCCGAGACAGTGTCCCGAGGAGAAACCCCTGGGCGGGGATAGAGGAAGCGACGGCGGCAGAGTGGGGATCATGCACCCGTACAACCATCTGGACAATCACCTTAGACTTAACCCTAACAAGAGAAGCCTCGAGAGACAACCTAACGGCGACGGCGGAGAGAGAGAGAGGGGCGAAGAAAGAGAGAACGAGAGAGAGCAGAACCGAGAGCGGGACCAGCAGGTGAACCAGAGGCCCGCGATGAACGGCAGGATCAGCGTATCCGAAGCGGACTCCTTCCCCGGGCTGTTCCAGCGTCGGCCCACCCCCATCACCAGCCCAAACCCCTCCGCCAACAACAAGAGGATCAAGATAGAGAAGGAACAGCTGGAGCTCCCCCCAACCTTACCCCTCATCTCCCCGGAGAACGTCTACTCCCAGCTCCTGGCTGGCTACGCCGCGTCGCGCCACTTCATCCGAGAGCCCTTCCTGGGATTCACAGACTCGCGCCAGTCGCCGTTCGCCACCTCCTCCGAGCACTCCTCCTCAGAGACGGGGAGCCTGCGCTTCTCCACCCCGCCCGGGGAGCTGATGGAAGCAGGAAGCGCGTCGGGCCGCAGCGGCAGCAGCACTCCCCACCTCCTGCGGGGACCCGGGCCCGGCAGGCCCCCGAGCTCTAAGGATAGGAGGAATGACACGTGCGAGTACTGTGGCAAGGTGTTCAAGAACTGCAGCAACCTGACGGTGCACCGACGCAGCCACACGGGGGAACGGCCCTACAAGTGTGACCTGTGCAGCTACGCCTGCGCCCAGAGCTCCAAGCTGACGCGCCACATGAAGACCCACGGGCAGTTTGGGAAGGAGGTGTACCGCTGCGACATCTGCCACATGCCCTTCAGCGTCTACAGCACGCTGGAGAAACACATGAAGAAATGGCATGGCGAACATTTGATGGCCAGTGAGGTCAAACTGGAGGAGGCGGACAGAGGTTAAGCCAGCAGCCGTTAGTTATACAGCCTACATTGACCACAAGCAAACACTCACACACAAATGCAGACAAATGATAGACACAGACGAATGCAGACACACATGCACACACAAAATCCCTGTAACCACTTCTTCGGCTATGGGGCTTGGCTGGATAATCTCTCTCTCTCTATAAAAAAAAAAAAAAAAAAAAAAAGAAATTTGAGACTGATTGATGTTCATCTTTTTTTCTTGTCACAGAAACTGCCACCTGAGAATATAAACAAAGGGAAACTTTAATGAGAACTTGTCTGGAATGCACAACTTGGTGTTTCTTGGCAAACCGTCTGAGGATTTTATCAGTTAGGAATCCATGGAGCCTTTCTACTGTGCAATAATTTCTGTATTTATTGGATTTTTGTAATGATATTTGGCATGTGCAGGTACATCTTTGTGGGATTTCATATGGAGTTAGTTTTGAAATGTGCTAAAAAGTTTTTTTTGTTTTGTTTTGTTTTTTTCTAAAATGCGATAACTGGAAGAAGTCACCCTAAATACAAATTTTCTTTTTCTTCTTCTCTCCTTTAAGGAAGCTTATTATCATGTGTGAGTAAAATTGTGCAAAGCAGTTAGCTTTTTAAAGTTCAAATAATTGTTTTCTATATAAACTTGCAGCAGCGGATTACAATCCACTCCCTCATCCAGGCCTAAAGCACTGAATGTCAGCCTGACAATAAAACATCATGCTGGATTTTAAAAATCCAATGTTACCTTATAGACCTGATAAGTTACTACTTTAACTTAGTTACTACTTAGTCATTACTTAAAATTTATTCAGGGAATTTGTCCTTTTAAATATTGGCGTGTGAATAATTTCAAAATGCAGTTACTGTATTGCTGTCCTTGCTTCAGTCAGGACATAAATAAAGGTTGCACTTAGTGGAGCCTTAACTGATACTCAGTACATTCCCGGTGTAGGATTAAAATACCATATTTAAATGAATATGTTGAATAAGTTAAGACTACTTGTGATTAATGTGAGAAGGAGAACAGTCCTGTTTATGGTTTTGTAAATATATTCTTTTTTTTTTCTATATGTTAAAGTAGCCCCGACTGTACGTGAACGATGGCCTAAAACTAAACAATCAGAAGACCAGCTGCTTGCATCATCCACAGTAAATGCTACGTATAACTACCATTCATTATTGCTTTATTAGAACCACTTGATTATCTCCCCCACCCCATGTGTGCTTACTCAAAAGCCATTTGTTATAGCTCAAGCTACTTCAACAATTGTAACAGCCTTCGAATCATTCTCCATCTCCCTCTCGTGTCTGCCATGGCATCTCTCTCCGACCCGGGTCGACTTCACCGTGTCCCCTTAGGGCCCACAAAATGGTTCCAAATGAAATTCATATCAATATGTGTTAGCGTGTGTGTGTGTGTGTGTGTTCTTCTCTCTCTGCAGTGTGCTCTAAGCCTCTCTCCGACGGCGTCTTTTCACAGTTCACTAGCTCAGATTCATGCATTAGAGCGGCTTTTAAAAGGAAGCCTGTTCATTCGCCTCACAAAGTGATATGGGTTTAACTCTCAGTAACAGATTTTGAGACAGTGTGCATGTTCGTGACTTTTGGGGATTACGTTTTTTTTTCTGCATCGTTCATCCTGAAATGAATCTGGTAGAGAAAAAATAGGCTATATGAGTTATGATAATTTTGAGCACCGTTGCGATGAGACCTTGAGTAGGGGCTATTCTTATGGTTCGAATGAAAGACTGGAACTGAGAAATAAAGAAGTGTGTGAAAGAAATGGACGGATAGAGAGAGAGAGAGAGAGCAAGACCTTGACCAGGGAGAAGAGCCATTTAAATTAAATTGGAAGCATGTGAAAAGTGTGTTTTTTTTTTTTTTTTTGTACCCAAACACACATCTACTGGCCACATCTTGTAACGGAGCATGAGAGGGAGGGAGACGGCAAAGCCACACGAAAGGAGATTGAGACTACATCTTTGTTTTTTTGTACTCCAATTCTCATCACAATCATCTTAAAGTTTGACCTGCCATTTTGGCCTATTGTCAGGTTTTATCTGCGCCATTTTGTTTGAATAGGAAAAAAAAAGAGAGCTTTGCTGTATCTTGTATGCAAATTCCTCTTTTTGTGATTTTTTTTTTTTTTTTATAGAAAGGAAATGATGTTGAAGCCGCAGCAGCTCTCCATAAGCTAGTTCAATACGTTTTAAGGAATTCACGGGAGAAGTGCGATTGGCTGAAGAGCTGCTTTTGGCTCGCTTACACATGTTGATGCATGAGAGCAAAAATCAAGATCCTGTTGTATACACACGGTGAATTCATTCCAGGAAAACTGCGTTCAGTTATAGGCTAAAATGAGGCATACAACTATCAAATATTTCACATCCACGCGATGAACGGTGGAACCTGGACAGAGATCCAAATCACACATGGACATTCAGTCTTACAATATGTTTACAGTGTTGAAGTATGCCATGAATGAAATATGTGTAAGTGTTTAAAAATGATAAAAGTATTGTTTTCTCCAATGTTCTTTCAAATGCCATAGCAGTTTTTGTATGATTATCCTGGTGGAGGGATTTTATCTTCATGAATATGTTTCTGTATGATTACTTGTTCACTGTATGGGAAGACAATTTTCGAAATGTGATATTGCAGAATCATGCCAGATTATTATTTTTTTTTCTAACAAGAGTGGTGCCATTATTGACTTTTATATTTAATTTTTTATTTTTTATTTTGAATGAATTTCCTGTTGTTGGTTTGGTGAAGCTATCCTCCATGGATGTAAAAAAAAAGAAAAAAAGAGATGTTCCTAAAGGAAGAATCTTTGGCAGGGGAATGCAATGCTTTATGCAGGGAGACATTTCCAAATCAATTTTCTGAGACATTCATAAACATTATGTTTTGTTTTTGTTTTTATCCTCATGGTTGGTTGAAGGTCTTGTGACAGCACTTACAACTGTAATTTTCAATACATTTTCATATTTCACTTTTCACAACTTTCACTTACACTCTTTGTAAAAAAAAAAAAGAAAAAAATAGTTTCCGTTCTTTTGGGGGGAGTGCATCATTGTGAAAAAAAAGTGATTTCAGAACAGTACACATCTGCTGTTTTGAACATATATGTATTTTTGTAATGTGTTGAAAAATCAATACAAGAAAGCCAACACTTCAATAAATGTTGCAATTGCTCTATGATTGAAGCAACTCTTCATTCTGATTATTTCATCTTCCTTTTCGTCTACCACCACGATTAATACACATTTTAGACATCATAGTTCTAGTGACAGCTGCAATATCCTAAAACAAAACTTGGTTGACATTCTAGCCCATTTCTTGTGAAATAGACCTTTTTTCATGGCAGACATGTTGACATGTCATAGTAGGAAAAGCATAGGTGTATTCAAACCATTAATGATGGCTGCATTCCACTCAGGAGAGGCCCTGGTATTGTGCATGCTGACTCACTGAAATAGTTTACTGGAACTGAGCCATCGTCAAGGTTATCAATTTCAGCTGTGCTTTTCCTACTATGACAAGTCAAAAATGTCTGCTGCGAAAAAGGTCCATACCTCATCTGTCTGAAATGTTGTCTTAACTTCCGTAAGAGGCTGAGCCAAAATAGCAGCGTTAACTTTAGTCAGCATTCCTTGAAAACTCTAATCCCACACAATCGAATCATGCATTTAAACTCTATCAACTAGGTTATGTACAAAACCATCAGAAACTGCAGCTAATAATTTAGTACAACTCCCAGTCTGATGTTGGCTTTAGGGTGTGGAACTTTGTTTAACTGCCAACTACCAGCCAACAGTGGCTGACCCACACAGGATTTATACTTAGAAGGTTATGCCATTAATAAAAACTATCCAAAACGTCACAAACCGATCTGAATCTAATGTATTTCCCTTCCTATTTATTTTTGCATATATTGTGGAATGTATAGGTTTAAAGATTATTAAACGATACACATTTTTAGCATCTAACGTAGGCTATATACCGTACACGAAGCAGAACGATGAACCAGAATTCTTCCAGAATTTGACCAGCGACAATGACTACCACTTACAGTGGTGTGAAAAAGTGTTTGCCCCCTTCCTCATTTCCTGTTCCTTTGCATGTGTGTCACACTTAAGTGTTTCGGAACATCAAACCAATTTAAACAAAAGTCAAGGACAACACAAGTAAACACAAAATGCAATTTGTAAATGAAGGTGTTTATTATTAAAGGAGAAAAAAAATCCAAACCATCATGGCCCTGTGTGAAAAAGTGATTGCCCCCCTTGTTAAAACATACTATAACTGTGGTTGTCCACACCTGAGTTCAATTTCTCTAGCCACACCCAGGCCTGATTATTGCCACACCTGTTCACAATCAAGGCATCACTTAAATAGGAGCTGCTTGACACAGTAAGGTCCACCAGAAGATCCTTAAAAGCTACACATCATGCCGAGACCCAAAGAAATTCAGGAACAATTGAGAAAGAAAGTAATTGAGATCTATCAGTCTGGAAAGGGTTATAAAGCCATTTCCAAAGCTTTGGGAATCCAGCGAACCACAGTGAGAGCCATTATCCACAAATGGCGAAGACATGGAACAGTGGTGAACCTTCCCAGGAGTGGCCGGCCGCCCAAAATTACCCCAAGAGCGCAGCGACGACTCATCAAGAGGTCACAAAAGACCCCACAACAACGTCCAAAGAACTGCAGGCCTCACTTGCCTCAGTTAAGGTCAGCGTTCATGCCTCCACCATCAGGAAAAGACTGGGCAAAAATGGCCTGCATGGCAGAGTTCAAGGAGAAAACCACTGCTGAGCAAAAAGAACATCAAAGCTCGTCTCAATTTCTCCAGAACACATCTTGATGATCCCCAAGACTTTTGGGACAACATTCTGTGGACCGATGAGACAAAAGTGGAACTCTTTGGAAGGTGTGTGTCCAAGTATATCTGGCGTAGAAGGAACACTGCATTTCATAAAAAGAACATTATACCAACTGTAAAATATGGTGGTGGCAGTGTGATGGTCTGGGGCTGTTTTGCTGCTTCAGGACCTGGAAGACTTGCCGTGATAAAAGGAACTATGAATTCTGCTGTCTACCAAGAGATCCTGAAGGAGAATGTCCGACCATCTGTTCGTGTACTCAAGCTGAAACGAACTTGGGTTCTGCAGCAGGACAATGATCCTAAACACACCAGCAAGTCCACCACCGAATGGCTGAAGAAAAACAAAATGAAGACTTTGGAGTGGCCTAGCCAAAGTCCTGACCTGAATCCTATTGAGATGTTGTGGTATGACCTTAAAAAGGCCGTTCATGCTCGAAAACCCTCTAATGTAACTGAATTAGGACAATTCTGCAAAGATGAGTGGGCCAAAATTCCTCCAGGACGCTGTAAAAGCCTCATTGCACGTTATCGCAAACGCTTGGTTGCAGTTGTTGCTGCTAAGGGTGGCCCAACCAGTTATTAGGTTTAGGGGGCAATCACTTTTTCACACAGGGCCATGATGGTTTGGATTTTTTTTCTCCTTTAATGATAAACACCTTCATTTACAAATTGCATTTTGTGTTTACTTGTGTTGTCCTTGACTATTGTTTAAATTGGTTTGATGTTCCGAAACACTTAAGTGTGACAAACATGCAAAGGAACAGGAAATGAGGAAGGGGGCAAACACTTTTTCACACCACTGTATATGGTTGCACACTAAAACAAGGACTCGCCCTCTAACCATTTTTGAGCATATTTGAAATAATTTCTGCTGACTCATTCACAAAAAAAATAGAAAAGTGTTTATTCTGCATCCTTGCTTGTTCTAAAAGAGAAGCCCTGTCTCTTAAAAAAATATATTCCCATCATACAACTAAACCTCATTCTCAATTCCGTTTTGATATCGATTCTCCTGGATTACATCTGTTTCAACTCATCGTCGGACCTGTGGAAGGTTATAAAACGGTCGCAGTTTGTAACCATAGACAGTTTGTAACATGTAGCTAACTTAAGTAGCTTACATAAATTCACTTTTGATCCTGGCTCGTTTAATGATAGTAGACTCTTAAGACGTACAGAAGATGTTGTTTCCTGCTGTATATCCACATATTTCAATAAAAAGCTTGAATTAAAAAATAAAATAAAAAAAAACGTCAAAAACCAAAGTAATGGGAAGCAATGGGGTAGTGTAGCAGGAGGAGGTTAGTGGTAACTACCTGGCGCTCTCTTCATCAATCACTGCCGCAGAGCGTTCTATAAAGACGGGCAAGAGTCCTCTTGGCTCCCTTCTTGCTCTTTGGTGACGGAGGTGCGCCGTAGCCCACTTCCGGGTCGCTCACTCCGTGTTGACGTCTCGCTGCTGCGGCACAGGTGAGGTAGCGGCTTTGCTGTCTGCGCACTCGTTTTACTGTTATCTACTGCTGTTATTTTTACCATTTACTGTATGCTCGTTGATGTCTTTTTTTTTTTCAACGCGTGCCGATCGCGGATCATAGGCTACCTGTAATTAGTTGCCCTCCTCTGGGTGCAGAAATGTTTGGCTGGACACGTGTTAATGAGCTGTTCTGTCACAGATAATTGCCGTGCTGCATATGCACGCTATGAGCTCGCTGTGGCAGCAAAAACTGCCCTGTCCTGTTAGTAGTGTCCCGAGGAGTGTCCCGGGACAGTCGGACACAGTCCTGTGACACCCAGACGCTGTCCTGTGACTCCCATGACCGTCCCGGGACAGTCATGGGAGTCACAGGACAGTGTCCGACTGTCCCGGGACACTCCTCAGGACACTACTAACAGGACGGGACAGTTTTTTCGCTGCCACTGCTGCTGTCTTTATGGTCGACACAAAGGCTGCTTGATCAGTAAGTAGGCCAGATGGTGCAGGTTTTATTTATTGGGAACCAAGCATGAGGAACCCATTGTTGTAATGATTATTATTCTGCTGCGCGATAGCATTTTTTTTTTTTTTTTTTTTTTTTTTTTTTTTTTTTTTTTGAGGGGCTGAGGATGCTTCATCTCCCCAAAATTGGCACAAATGTCAGACCTGGCAAAAATTGCAATTCTGTAGCGATTGGGCTCGGACGTAGCCAGCAGGCTCCATAGCGCCCCCCCTATCGCATGCCATGGTTTGGATAAAGTTCTTTGTTCGCAAAATTTGGTGGGACCATTGTACTAATCTTGGGGAACGCATATCATTTTTGTGCGTTCATTTTCCGAACACACGTTTGAGGACTTTAGGATTCACGTAAATTCTCCAAATTTTGCAGCCAGCCATGTTTGATCTGATATCGCATTTAGGCTTGGGCGTGACACAGTGGCTCTATAGCGCCCCCTAATTAGTTTTAGCCTTTGACCGCATTTTTGACACCCTCGATGTACTCAAACTCTCAAAATTTGGCGCACACATCAAAACCTGTGAGCATTGCGAGACTGTACAGCGATTTGGTTCATGGGTGTTAAGCAGGCTCCATAGCGCATAGTTGCTCCGATATTCACGACATTTGGTACACACATTGAGCTCATCATTTCAGGCATATTTCCAATTTACTTTCATTAGCCCCGCCCAACCAGAAGTCGGCCATTTTAAACTGTATGCGTTTCTATATGCACATTCTGTCGAACTCGTCCTAGGGGGTTTATCCGATTTGTCTTGTTTTTTTGTTGATCTAATCCTGACTGATGTGACCTTTTTAAATTGTGAAGTAATTTAGCTTGAACGATGATAGTTTGTTTTTGATCATAAGTACATTGGTTTTCTTTCTTTCCGTTGTAAGTGAACCCCCCTAACCTAGTGTTGAGTTGCTGAGAGCCGAAGGTGGTGGTGCTGGTGTCCGGGTGGTGGTATCCCCTTCTTGGGTGCTGTGCTGTCTACCCCAATTTCTATTGCTTTATTCACTGTTGTGTGAGTGTCTGTTCACGGGTGACTCTCCCTGGGATCCATCACTACCCTCGTGACCCCCTTCTCCTCCACTAGTATGCCTCAGCAACAATTATAATTTTGTGTGTGTGTGTGACTATATATATATATATATATATATATATATATATATATATATATATATATATATATATATATATATATATATATATATATATATATTCTTGTCTTTTTAAACTGAACCACGTCACTCACCAACCTGTATTGGAGTTAAGGGGTAAAATCATTCTCTGGGTAAAATTCACAGGGTGGGGTTGTCTGTTTTTGGGTCAGATTCCTCCTAGACCTAATTTCCTCTGTTCTGTTACGTGCGTGTTGTAGAGTGCGGATCGGGCCGCATTTTTCTATCCGAGCCTGGCCCGCGTCCGACAGACCAGTAACTGAACCCGACCCGAGCCCGACAGGCATTAAGATATTTATGTCCAAGCCCGACACAGGTAAAATCTCGTATTCTTTTTTTTCTCATACTAATGACACATGCACGTTTGTTTGTGTGGAAAGCCCGCTTTTATTAAGCAACTGTAGGAAGGCATTCGGAAATGTCAACAGATGAGCGCATCAGAGCACACGGGGCAACAAGCGCACGTTAACACATTTAAAATGTTCAATGCCTTATCGCGCTGATGTGATCCGACCCAAACATCATTTCTAAATATCTGTCCGAGCCGAGCCGGGCTGGGCTGGTATCCATCCTCTAGCGTGTTGCGCCCCAACGCACACACACCCCCCCCCTCTCATGCTGCCACAGTAGTTTTTAGGAGACGGGGCTGGAAGAGACAGAAACACTGTACATGATAACTTTAAACGACTGCATTCACACTGATGCTGTCTTGTGTTAAGTTGGTTTCTGAGATATAGCCTCAAGGCATCAAACGAGTTGTTGCTCAAAAAAAAAAAAATGTTTAACCAGTGTTGGAAATACATGAAATATGTGTTATTACTTATTATATACCTTAATGTTTTAATCAGAAGCTACAAAGTCACATTTTCTAACACTCAAATGTCCATTGAATGTAAGCCAGATAACAGATCAGTATTTTTCAGTCATTAGAGGAAATGCAAACTGCAGTGGATGTTGAAGTGTGATGTTTTAAAGGTCTCGGAGTAGATGTTTTAGGATTGAAATACATATGTTGTCAGTGAGGAATCTAGCTAGCTTGCAGTTAACGTTCCCGGGGCAAGACGAGACACAGAGAGGTGGTAGGTAGTGAATTTTGCTCAGAATCTGACAAATATTGCACATGGTGCCACTATACTAGTGCATTGTTTTAAAAAAAACAAAAGCTCCGTCTAAAATGTTACTTTGCAGATGACCGCTCGTACAACTACCTAGCTTTTTTTTTTTTTTTTTTTTTTTTTTTTTAAAACGATACAAATGAGAGTGAGTGACTCACAGCTTTTATTACTGAAGGTAGCTGATGACAGCCTCATGTTTCATAAATGAGTCCTGGCATGAGTGTTGGGACCCATCAGGTATTTCTTGATATCAGGCCAACGGCAGTCAAGCCTGTCCTTGCTTGAGCCTCCAGGCTGTGCGTGCGTGCGTGCGTGCGTGCGTGCGTGCAAAGAGAAGCAGGAGAAGAGACCCAATAGAGCGGAGATACAGGAGTGAAGAAAGGAAATAAGGTCTGCGCAGAAGGCGGTGGGTTTTGTGTGTGTCAAATCAGGAAGAATTCTCGATGGTTGCCAGCTCTTGAGACAGAGACACACACACACTTAAGTGTTCCAGTGTCACATTATGCATGGTTCAATATTAAAATGGGTATTACATCAAAATATTCTGAAAATAATCAGCTACCAGTCCTTCAAACATCTTACACAGATGATGTTTGGAGGATTTGGTGTTTGCAAGAAGGATCTGATAGTAACTTTGTGTGTGTGCCTGAAGGCTGACATCTGGGTGCCATGTTGATGATTGTTTTCTGGTTAACAGAAATGTGCATGTTGAGAATGCCACATTCCCACAGCTCTTATCCTAGCAATGGTAAAACTATTAACTTAACAATTGCAATAGCATGACTTTCTGCAAACTCGTTAGTGGCTGCAGATGTTTTTTTAATGATTCAAAAAAGGTAAAAAGAAAAATAACCATTTCAAGTTATCATTCTTTCTCTTCATATATTTTAAGCGCAGGAGGCAATTTGTAGGGTATTACACTTATCAAATTGACATGCTGCAGAATAAAGTTGTGTATTTGTCTTGCAAAATTGCAAATCATATCACAACTTCAAGAGTCTCATTATAAAACGTATTTTGCCAAAGCCTTATACTTGTACTGAACAGTCCATTTTCTCTAAAAGGGGTACTCCATATAATCAGAGGCCACACAAATGCGTGTTCACAACCCATTCTGGCCACTTCTGTGACATGAGGTTAAAAAGCTCTTTTTAAGCTAGTTTAGGAGAAGGCCCCCTCCTGTGTGCCCAGCTCCGTGGGAGAAAAGTGTCCTCCAGCTCCTGTGGTGAGGAGGTGCCGTATTCTCTTCACCAGAAAGCACTGGGCAGAGGCCCTGTAGTCACAGACAGAGAGTCGCGGGAGATGGGTTTGGAGTAAAACCACGTCCTCTGGGAATAGGGTGTCAGCAGGGATTGCGGTTCCCGTCCTGGGTCACACAGAACCACAAGGCCACCGCAGAGACCTGACTTTCCACTGGATCACAGGGCCCGGGCCCCTCTGGCCTCTCTGTAGATATCCAGTTACTAATCTACCGGCCCTGACCAGTACCCAGTCAAATGGCGCTGCCCGCCCAGCAAGCAGACTGGGCTTGGCCCTGCGACACAGAGACCATAGTAAATCCAGCCCAGCTGGCTGCTCTTGGGAAAAGGGGGAAGAAAAAAAAAAGGATGCAGGAATGGATGGAGGGAGAGCAATTTAAAAGGGTGGTCAGGACAGAGAGAGCAGTGTGGTCGAGCGTGGTCACTCAACAGCTGTGGCTTGGGAAGATTCTCTCTTCTGGGAGAATCTGACCCAAAGGAACAAAGGCTTTGTGGTCATGTCGAGCGTGTAACTAAAGGACAGGAAACGCTGACTTTTCAGAGGGAGGAAAAGCCACTCTGGGAGGTTTTGGTCGTTTATGGCGTAACCATGTCATCAAGCATCAAAAATGGTACTCATCTCAAAACAGAAATGACAACTTATGGTTGCTATAATTGCTCCCTTGTATCTAGAAAATTCCTTACTAGAATTCATTGTTTGACAATGACAGTTTCCTCTTAACTCTTGCAAACAATAAGACTGATGAGTGAATGGACATGACAGACACCTTATATAGGGGCATCTCAGTTCCCTTATTTGATAGCTCCTCAGCTGAACCAGATTATGTTCTGGCCCTCCTTCGTGAAGGCCATTTCAAAGCTTATTCCTGCCTTGAGGAAGGATGAGCAAGGATACACAAGAGCAGCCTTCCTGGAAGCCGTGCAGCTGAATGGGTGGCGTTCGCAACCCATACAGCTGATAAATTCATGGGATGCTTCCGAGTAAAGGAGGTCTCATCCCTCACATTTTGTAGTTACCCCTCTCCTCCCTCAGTGGGACAAACTAAAGACATGAGGAGCCAGGGATGCAATTCAGGAGAACCGAGATGTACCTCATGTGAGCCACCCAACACTGAACTGATGAGGATAATGTGGGTCATAAGTGCACAAGCCTATCTTAGCTTGTAGACATGTGCAGAATGTTATGTCCTAATGCACCTTTCAGTAAGCATCGATAGCACTACTCAGGTAAACATTCCTGCCTAGACTCTTGCACGTAAAGTCATTTATGCACAGCAAACATTGTGCAAGGAAACCTGCAAAAGCACAGGCTACAATATATACCTGCTTGGCAGAGTTCATACTTTCCAATAGAGTGGTATCCATAGCATGTCACCCCTGTGTTTTGCACAGGGGAGGAAACCCTATTGACACTAGTGCCAATAGTCAGGTCTGTTTGCACACTCACATGTACATTGTTGGCTCTTTGATAATCATGCATTTAGTGTTCCATCGCTGGAATTCTGTGATAGCAGCCATATTTGCGGTCAAATGAAACCCTGCACCCATTTGGCATTTCATTTTGTGAGTGCAACTTCGGAATAAACATTGAAACCAGGGCAAAGCTACAGGTTAAGATTTTATTGACAGATCTTTACAGATTCACCTAGTAGCCAACCTGAAAGACAGAGAAGGAAACACATTTAATCTCAAGCTTAGGCTTCATTTTTACTGTGAATCACAAAACAGTACCTTTTGCATGAATTTTCTTGGCACTCCCCGGCGGTGTCGACCCGGCTGCAAGTAAGAACCTTGTACACCAACTCCACTGTAGGGCTGCTGTTGTCCAGTCGCTGCGCCACTCTGACCTGCACTCCCAATACTCGCCTGCCTGACAGTGCGACGTCTATAAGGGATGTTCTTGGCCTGCTGAGTGCTGGGATAGTTGTCCCTTGTGTAGTGAGCGTCCTCCCTGCTGTCTCTCCCCTGCTCAAAGCTGTTACTGGTGTAAGTATACGTGCCTGGAGGATACTGGCCAGTCAGGAACATGTAGTCATAGGAAGGGTAAGGATAGGGGACCAGGCCTGATGGCACAGGTCCTCCATTAAAGCCTTGTGAAGGCTGTGCAGCATAGACAAAACGAGGTGGTGGCATGGAACCTCGCGCTTCGTTCTCAGAGTCAGAGTTACCTTGCTCAAAGATTTTCTGTTCCTGGAAAAGTTCCCCTGCCTGGTACTGTGGCAGAAAATAGTCAGGCTGGATCACAAAGTTAAGGCCAAGTGGTCGAAGGGCAGGTCCACTGGAAGCAAACTGCTGAGTGCTAGGTCCTGTGGATGCTCAAGCAGAAAAGGGACTGGGAGGTGCAACAGCCCAGGAAATACCTAGGAACACAAGTCAAAGTGATGTTAGCAAGTAATACTCAAGGCAATGAATTTAACAGCAAGGTTCCTTTGCTAAACATGGACATCCACATCAGTTCAGACACTTAGAGACCCCCCCCCCTCCCCCCCAACAGCTCAAGTTTAGTTAAGTCACCCTAGCATTAGTTACCTTGTTTAGAGGGAGGTCCTGGAGCATATCCTGGATGTGCTGGTGCAACAAAAGAGTTGGCCTGACCTGGATTTAAGACAGTTTTAGAAGCAGACCAAGAACCAGAAGGGGCAAATCCACCAGAAGGAACCATCCAGTTAGAGCCAGCAGAAATTAAGTAGTAGAGATCATCAGGCGAAACTTTTAAAACAATAAAACTACTCAAGTGTACAGCAATAATACTTTACCTTGCTGCATAGGGTAGCTGTAACTCAAACCAGTCAGCAAAACAAGGAGCAAAGCCCTATTGAAAAGCAGACAAAGCATAAATACAACTGCTTAACAGAAATCAGTCAAAACATCACAAAGAACCTGTTGCTCACCCAGCAGTACACCAAACAGCCATCATGTTGAATGAACAGCTGAGGTACCACTGTGATCCTGTGAAAGGTTTATAAGTGCTACAGGTGACCTGCCCTGACCAATCAGAACATAGCCAGTTAACGACTCACAGCTGCGAGCAATTGGATCCTGATTAAGGTGGATCCCCCATGCTGAAACTGCAGCAGTGAGTGTATCATAACTGGTCCAGTTGACTTATTTTCTCCAAACGTCGTGTTGCACATTGCCACATTAGGCGCTAGATTACAATCCTTACACAACACAACCTCTGTAGTTTTTGTTTCTGTGTTCCTTGTTATTCTGGTGTTTCTCTTTTTCATTTAGTAATCTCATTGAACATGCCCAAGCAGGATCCATACACACACTTCTGTATTTCTGAATGGTTAGAAATGACTTACTTTTTGAAATATAGTATACATATATAAATATATATATATGTATGTATGTATGTATGTATATATATATATATATATATATATATATATATATATATATATATATATATATATATATATATATATATATATATATATATATATATACATATATATATATATATATATATACATATATATATACTGTATATATATATATATATATATATATATATATATATATATATATAAACACCTGCCCATACTGTAATACAGTTATTGAGGTTTAGTAAATCTTTCATTTAGTTGTTTAGCAGTTATTTTTCAAGTTTTAGTTTGTTAAAATGATTTTGGTCGATGACAATGGTCGCTATAATTGCCTCCCTCTACATTCAGAAAAAAAATCTTTAACTGTAGGAAAACTAGAATCCATCGTTTGACAGTTTGACATTATAGTTTTCTTTAAACTCGTCTGCATTTGAAAACAATACAACGGATGAGTGTCCAGGCTTGACTGTGAAGACACCTGATGTCATCCACTTTAACACTGATTTGTCTTCAACTGATCCGGATTCTATCCCTAAAACAACTCCGTGGGTTGGGACATCACAAGCCCTCCTTAACACTGGCCATCATCTCGCCATGGAGACACAGTCAAGCAAAACATTTATGTATCTTTGCGCTGCGGCCACACCCTCGCTGTCTGCTTATTTACGTCTGCTGCTGCTTTTAGTCTCTTCTTCACTTGCTCCGACTGTCATAACCTCACTTGTATCTATTTTCATTTCTCAGTCCTTTGTTCTCCGTTTCCTCTCCCTCGCCTGCTTCTACTTGATTGATTCCTTCCAGGTAAACTCTCCTCCTCATAGCTCCTTCGCCCTCCCTTTTTGCGCTTCACCTTCCCTCTCTTTTTTATTTCACAGACAAACTCTTTTCTCTTTTCCCTAGCCTCTGTCCCACTGTCAGCGTAATTCCATTGGTGTCAGACCTCCCAGAGGGGCCCAGACACAGGTACCTAGCTACTGCGGTGGGGAAGCTTCTCTGCTGTCGGCTTCCTGACGCCTGACCTGCCCACACACACACACACACACACACACACACACACACACACACACACACACACATGCACACCTTGCCTCAGGGGGGTCAGTGTCATTGTTGGCATTGGGCACATGCTCGTCGTGGTGCAATATTAAATCTTCTCATTTGATTTGGACTGTAATTATGTCGTAAAAACAAACTGGCTGTGAAGCCGTGGCCCGCCAGTGTGATCTACTTTCATCAAGTGCAGACTGGCTTAATTATAGAGTGCGCCATACACCCATCTTTCACTGGGCAGCTTTTCCTGCTGCTTCTTTAAGCCATCACATTCTTTTATTGTACGTTAATCACAAGGCAATTGGGTCGTTTGCTCTTGCTGGGGGTAGATTTAAAACACTGGTCTGTACACATCCTGCGAATTCTGGAACAAAAAAAAGTCAAGAGTTAAGCAGTTGTACATGGTAATGGAATCTGATGCCTTCTCTATTTCTGCGGTGTACTTAATGATATGGTGTTCATACCACAAAGGTATTCAAATGTGAGGAATTTCTGCTGAGAATAAAGGATCTGCTGTTCTTTGTGCACATCAAATTGAGTGTGTGAGGTTAGACAGATAAATGAGTAAATTTGACAATAAATGACCAAATCTCATCAAAGAAAATCACACTGATGTGAACGACTGTAAATAAAACTTAGATCTTTCCCCCCGTGGGATTTTATTTCTGTTTCATTATCTTAAGAGGGAGCCATAAAACACTTGAAGGAATCACACTCAAGTATGAAGATCTATGAATTTTATGAGCAAATTATTTCCTCATATAGCCGCTGCTTTTTATCTGGGTTTTAGAGCCAGACATCTGAAATACATGTTTGTTTAGGCCTGTATGTGCCACATGGTTAAGTCAAACCAGATTCCACCTTCACACCAACTCGCACAGGAGGACGCCAGATGCCAAATCGCAACATATGGCAAAATGTGTATTCATTTTTTTTTTTTTTTTTTGCTGCGCTTCATGCAATATTTTTTGGAGCACTGCTTCAGATTACTCAAACGATTAAATGATTTGCCCTGTCTTTTATGTTTCAAACTGATCTTAGATTTGTGTGAAACTATGTATGGTTATAATGAAGTCAGTTAACATTAAGGACTTATGTTTGATCATTAAAATAATGAAAAATAGAGACCTTCCCATTCAGGAAAATCACAAAAGAAATGATAATTGACAAAATCCAGAATCTGGAAGCCATTTCCTCAAGAGTAAAAACAAAAAAGCTACAATTATAATCCTGATTTCAATGCTCCGTGGCTACCAGTAAGAGACCACTGCAAGGGTTTATGTCAAAGATGAGTGTGTGTGAGGGAGGGATGAAGGATGGAGCTGTCTGGGGACTGACCCCTTTATGTCTTAATAGTTGAGCTGAAAAAGGGGAGAGACTGTGAAAACTGAAGGGTCACCGAGGGAAAGCTTCCTCGTTTTTGTCCCTCTCCACTGGCCTTTTATGATGGGTTCATCTGTGTTGTGACAGGTGTGTGAAGTGGCCGCCTTACTGGAGGTAATTGCCATTTCTCTCCTGTGGGTCATTGTTTGTCCCTATGCCTGAAAAGACCATTAGAAAAAGAGGATTTTAGGTTGTCACAGTGCCAGGGTTAGGGAAGAAGACTTTGTAATTCTCTTGTTCTCCCAGGAATAAATTGAATAAAAATCACAATTATGAAATATTCAAACTATCCGGAGTGGATCCATTAACAGCGTGGCGTGCTGTACATAAACACAGGCGGTAAACACACCGTGCTGATGCTGCTGTTCTTTAGCTGGAACAGAACTGCTGTGGCTTCACTGCAGAAACCATTATAGTGCCACCGAGGAGAGTCGTAAAGGTGATTAACAGCTGCTTCTAATTAAAGATCAATGGAGAGTCTTTCCGAGGTGATTTGTTTTATGAATTAGGATGCCCACTGTCCATTAATGACATCAGGCAATGTCACTGTAACAGATTGGGTATTGATTCATCTTTGTTAAAGACACAGCTCAAACCAAACTATAGATCATGACTGCCCGAGACGTTTTTGATTTGTTTATGAATGCCCCCTTTATTCACAGTGTGGTAAAAAAAAAAAAAAGTCTGACACCCCTTAACAGCACACTCCACCCAAATGCATGGCTTTTAATTAATGTATACATTGCATCAGAAGATAGATATGTGGCATCTGTTTTTCTAATGCTTGAGCTGAGGTAGTTGACATTACAGATCAGCAATGCATCACAGGGGGTAAAAGGGCCATGAAAGCGCCAAGTTGTACAGTTGATTTCATATGACCAATGGCCATTATTCTAAACACCTACTCAAGGTAATTTTATGCACTTTTAAGGTTCAACTTTAGACACAGACATTTTCACAGTGCACGTTTTTGATTTGTTGTAGCAGGAAAAGCACAAGTAATGATGAATTGATGCACCTAATGATTTAATTTTGTACAATACCAGAGCCCTGGAGCTGGCTCTCCTAAATGGAATAGTATTACAAAATATATCTTTGTTTGACAAAAAAATGTGCCTGCTTCTTTGAAATGCATATGGTTTTATTATGGGTTCTCTTCAATGAAATGAAAAAGGAGAAATGTTTTCCTAAAGCGTCAAAGCTGTGCCTAGATTGGCAATTAAACCTTTGGTAACATGTTGTGTCCTAAGATACACGTATAATTTCATGTTTGGGCAGTTCTTATAACTGGGCATTTACAATCTAGTGTCAAACATCAAGTGTAGATAAAGGCAGACCAAATCATCACCTACATGTAGTAGCCAACCTGAAAGACTTGAAAATTATTGTCAGACTTTGAAAATATTCTGGTTACTGCGAAGCCAACGAGTCCTCCAAACTCTACGACCACATTGGTAGTTGATTCCTACCCTCTAATATGACCCATAAGACCAGGAACACACCGCATGCGTAAGCATATAGCAGCGTAGCGCAGCTATTTTTATTTTGGCGCCCACGTTATCCAATCTGTCTGGCCACACCGGGTACGCGTAGCATCCTCGTAGCATCTGCGTCTGGTGTGAAAGGCCAGGCGCACGATCAAGCATGTGTCTACGCTACGTGACACTTAATGCCTGCGGTGTGTTCCCGGTGTTAAGAGTGTGTCATAAATTAGCGCCCCTAGCGGTGGCAGCTCCTACCTAAACGCAACGCTCACAGTTTTAAACACGTCATTAACGTTGTAAAATGGTCGCAGTGGGGTTAGGTTTAGGCACAAAAACTACTTGGTTACTTCACTTCCGGTTACACACGTGACACAGAACGTGACATAGTTCCGTTTGTTCAGTAAAGTTGATAAAACTTGCCATTTACTTTTATTTTCAAACAGGACGCTATGCCTGGTCCTTGGTGTTTGTTTGACCCATCCACCACCCCAACCTACCTTCTTATGCCGAGTTTGTCGCTCTTATTCTTCGTCACCTTACTTCCTGCTTTGCTGCCGTCATAATTACTACAGCTCCTAGAGGGCGCTGCCTAACAATACAATGTAAATATGGGTTGTAATTGCTGCATGAAGAAACGACTTATAGGGTTGTTTTTTTCGGGGACGTACAGCTATTGGTCTTTCCCGGAGTAGTTCTCAGGTTAGCGTTGAGTAAAAACGTTGTACACCAACTCTGGTTGGTTTTGTCTAGTCTCTGCACCACCATTAGTGCTTCGTGGGGATGGTCTTGACCTCCTGAGTGCTGGGACGGTAGTTGTCCCTTATGTAGAGAGTGTCTTGCCAGTGGTCCCTCCACTGTTCCAACAGCAGAATTTTGACAGGTTAACACATAAGGAAAGATGTAATGTCCTGGCACAGCCATGAAACCAAGAAGCCTATTGTGCGGCTCCTGTGGAAGAGTTAACATTAGCCCTCAAAAACATTTTAACTACAAACCTACGTGCAAACCTAAAACTACAGTTATTTGTCACATATAACGAAGAAAACTCTGACCCAACCCATGACCTGAAGAACATATCCTGAAGGAACAGATAAACTGCACAGCTATATGAGAAATCTAAATGTGTTTGATAGTGGCACATCCCTTCATTAACATCTTACCCCTCTATACCCAGCTTGAGACTGTGCCAAATGTGCCGTGGTTCTGCATTGTGACAATTTCCGGCACTTCAGATGTGTATTTCCTGGCTTTCTAATCAGAATGCTATTTTGTATCTCAAAAGGGGCTCCATTCAGCCCAACATTAACAGCCCTCGTCTGTGATAATGTGAAGGC
Source organism: Perca flavescens (assembly GCF_004354835.1). NCBI lineage: Eukaryota > Metazoa > Chordata > Actinopteri > Perciformes > Percidae > Perca > Perca flavescens. Next base: position 11,457,787 of record NC_041348.1, read on the forward strand.
TTCGGGCCATAGGCCACCAGCTGCATCCACTTGTCAGTCTTTGGTACAGATGCCCTGTCTGTCTGCTGTGGCGAATGAAACCCGTGGACTAAATTGGCACTTATTGTGCAGAATGATTTTATGTACGCATTTTAATGTGCCTCATCCAATTCCTTAACATGGTTTAATTATATCTGCTGACAGCCATCTCAAATTTTAAAATGATGTAAATGGAACGCTCCTGTCCCTCTTGTAATTTAGGTCTTTGAGTGGCCAGTGTAGACCAAATAGAAAAGGCTATATAGATCTTTGTATCAAACCTGAATACTTTCAGGCAATTTATCCAAATCTGTTGGATTTTCTGTGCATCATATTAGTTTCTCATACAAATCAAATGAAGAGAACTCAATTATGATGGATCAATAATTCAGCATTCTCAATTATGCTTTGATTGTAAGAAGCAATATCATCCAATCTTATCGCGTGTATAGGTGTTGTTGCTCTGTGGAGCTTTAGCTGATTGTTTATATGAGATTAGAGCTGTGTATCAAGGAAAAGATCAGGCAATGTCACAGAGCCTTGGATAGCCAGCAAGTCACACGTGCACAGACACACTTCCGCACACACTCAGAGACACTCCCAAATACACACACACACACACACACACACTTAATGACACAAACAAGTAACATAAAGCCAAATGCTGCCACTAAAATTTGCATGGTGCTCAGTAATGCATTAGTGAACATCACTTGGCAATCTGTTCATACGGGCTTAATTGGATTTTAATACCGCCTCTGATCTTGTTTTCTAATTAACGGCGGTGGCTGGCAACCAAGCAGAACCATGCACCCAGCAACACCTTTGATCCCGGCCATATGGAGTTCCTCCAAGCACGCCGGGGATGTAAAAATCCCTCACCTAGATGTGGGCGAACAACAGGCCCCCGAATCAAAATGGATGGGGTGAGGAAAATGAAGGAGGGTGGAGAATGGAGGAGTGTGGCACGGGGTGTTGAAAGAAGGAGGGGGAGCGGCACAAGGTGGCGGTGGGGGTGGGCAGTGGCATGTGTCATCCACACATCCCGACGGCATTGTTATTGATTAATTTCTCTCACGATCAGTTGTGATCACAGATACATAAAACATGAGAGGGGGGACCGAATGGCTGTACACCTTATCATCCTCCCTGCCATTCGACACCCTTTCCTTGCAACGTGGAAATGTCAATAGCTTTTGTAATCTGTTTACTTCTCCCCTTGTGGCCACTGCTTTATGCTTTTGATAAAGGGCTGCCAAAAAATGTGTCCTTTTTCTACCCTTGCTTTTCCTGTTTTGGCAGACAGAGTGTCGGTATTAAACTTTGCGTCTGCATAGTCACCCTGACTCTCTCGCTGGTATTTAGTTGTAGGATATCACTTGAAGACCTAGAGCAGTTTTTCTTTTAAATTCACAATATTTAGTAACTATTAAGACAGCTTTGGGGCTCATTTCTGTATACTCAGCCAGTTTTTTAGAGGCGGGATGTGGCATCAGCATGTTGACCAGAGCCACCCTGCAGCCTCAGCACCACAGGTTTTATGTTAGGCAACATATCATAAGTGGAGGCATCTAATTAATTAATCTTCATGGTGCAATCAATGTTGGAGAAATTCTTTCTGGGGGGAAAAAAAGATTATGACATTGAATATTTTCAAATGTCATATCAAATTAAATATCGGTAACCCTTAGTTTTAACCCTTCTCCTCTGGCCCATATGCATGAATCAGTCAGACAGACAGGGATGTGTAAAAAGAAAAGTAGGTCCTATCAATACACCAGTATGTCATTAAAGGAGTAGTTTGGCATTTTAGGACATTAGATTATTCTCTTTCTTGGCGAGAGTTAGATGAGAAGATTGATACCACGTTCATGTGCGTACAATAAATATTAAATCTACAGCCAGCGTCCAGGTAGCTTAGCTTAGCACGAAGACTGGAAACAGTGGGAAACTGCTAGCCTGGCTATGTCTGAACGTAGCAAAATCTTCCAACCTGTACCTCTAAAGCCCATTAGTTAACACTGTATATTTTGCTTGTTTAATCTGTACAAAAACCAAAGTGTACAGGTTGTGGTTTTATTCTATAATTTCTTAGTTAGGAGCAGATACTTCCTGGAGTCTGTGCAGATTGCTTGGCAACCTCATGGTGACAACATAACTCCTGCAGAGTAAACAAATGAGATATACGTGTTAATTAGTGAGCTTTAGAGATGCTGGTAGGCAGATTGTGTTACCTTTGGAGCCAGGCTAGCTGCTTCCCCCTGTTTCCAGCCTTTAAGGTAATCTAAGCTAACCAGCTGCTGCCTGTGGCCTCATATTTATCATAAAGACGTGAAAGTGGTATCAATCTTCTGAACTGTTGGAAAGAAAGCGAATAAGCATATTTTCAAAAATGTCACACTATTTCTTTGCGGCCGAGTCTGTGTGTTTTTTGGTTTGTTTCTATGTCTGACCTTTTGCACTCTGCTTTAGGAAGTTACAGAATGTAGGCTACTCCAGGGCCGTGGACATTTCTGAGCATCCTATGAGGTAAGAACAGTGTGCACATATGTGTGAGGTACAGGCTGTCGAGGCGAAGGAATTCCCTTCGCTGTGATTTAGTGTAGCTCAACAGGGTGATATGTGGTGTTACAGCATATAACATATGGTATGTAGATTGATGCACGTAATGCGGAACCAAATTTTGTATAAGACAAGGACGGTGTGTTTTTGTTGCTCCGCCATTGTATGGTATGTGAATGGAACTACATCCAACACACATTGGACCGCATCAACCAAAGTGTAAAACAAGATGGGCATAGCCTTAATGAAAAAAAAAAAAAAAAAAAAAAAAAAAAAAAGAACATAGCAGTTGCTTGCTGTCCCCTGCGGTTATGGCGACAGCTTATCTGTCACGTCAAGTCAAGGCAGTTGGACTTGCTGTGCATTCTTGGGGACTAGGTTTTAACAGTTCTACTGACTGGGGGGGAGGGTCACTAATATTTAACCTCTATGGTTGGTTGAACCTTGACTTCAAGTGAGCGTAATGATAATACACAAGACAACATTGCACTCATCCATGCATGGTGATTTTGTTTAGTTCAGCAAGCTGGCATTTTACTGCTGTCTGACAGACAGCAGCTCATTAACTATGCATATCAATTAAAAAAAACTGAGCACATGTGACAAATTTCATATCTACGACAGTATGATTGACAACCAGAAGGATCGTGTTATTAAACGGTGTCACATTTCCCCAATACTGACGGATACAGTGTTTTGCAGAAGTTTACATTAACGCGCCCTGTATGAAACAATAACATTAGACCAGGGAATGTGTTGATCAAGGCAGCAGGAGCTCTGATTTAAAGAATGTTTAAAGGGGTGATAGAAAACCGAGTTTACCTTGTCATAGTTGAATTACGATTAAAATAGCCATACATAGTACTAGGGCTGGGCGATATGGACCAAAAGTCATATCCCGATATATTTTGGCTGAATATCGATATACGATATATATCCCGATATTTTTTTCCGCAAAGTGAGAGCAAATGTTCAGTCAAAGCCAAAATCAAATATGACATGTCACAAGTAGTTTCATAGAGACAGTTGCAAAATCAAATAAATAATAAACCGGTTTCTTCACCTGGTTCATGATTAAATGCTCAGCTGTTCAAATAACAATAAAATGTAAACCTAAATACTGTATAACAGGAGTACCTTTTTGAAATCAAAGCTCCATATTTGTGATTCGTTCCAAAGGTCAATTAAGCTTTTGATATTAATATAATCTACTTTGTTCAAAATGTAATGCCTCATGCCTGTAAACCTAGGTTTATAGTCCCATTCTTCCACTTGATACTGCTTCCACTTAAGTAAACTAAAAGATGAACTATCGACTACAAAACAAAGAAACTAATTAATGTGTTAATACAAAGAATATTTATTATGATCGGTTCACAGATCTGAGTTCAAACGGAAACTTCACCCTTCTGAACTAAGAGTTTCTGCTTCAAGGTGAAGTTTAAAACAGACTGAAATGTCCAGGCTCATTCCTCCACTATTTATTTCTGTATGTATTTATGCGTTACATGTAATTTTAACGGGCACTGAGCTCCAGATCCCGTAGCCGCAGACGGTCTCTGCTGCCCGCTGTAGCTTCTCTCCGTCCGCCTGCCGCGGCAAACTTAGTGGAACTTTCCCCGATATCGACATACAGGTCGTCCTGGACTACGTGTAAGATCCTACCGATCACCACTCTGTCTTTGGCGGGTCCGATCTGGATCAGCGGGGACCCGGCGCAGCAGCGAGGCAAAGCTGTGTTTTCCCGGGGAAGAGACGCTGCGGCCCGGCCACGGAGCTCTCCGCCTCCCGCTGCCGCCGGAGCTCAGATTGCTGGTCGAAAGCGGCATACATAATCATAAAACACATTGTCACCTGTTAAATGTTATTCATTGCTGTTTGTTCTTTTCATTTCCTCTATCGAACATAATTAAGCAGTACAAAAGTCCGGCATCTTTAGCGTTGATCTGAATGCTTCGGACCCCTGTTCCAAGATGGTGGCGGTTTTGACGTATGTTTAGAACCTCAAGGCGACATCTGTGTATATATCTATGGGAGCAAGGATCACATTTGAACTATATCGATATATGCGATATGGTCTAATTCCATATCTCATTTAAAAATATATCGATATATTTTTAATATCGATATATCGCCCAGCCCTACATAGTACCTCAAAGTCCCATTGACACCTCTTTCCAACTGCTGCTGAAAACGGGCGAATCTCAACAAAGCTAAAAGTTGACGTCAACTCCTCAACTCCTACCTTATTTGGCTCTATCTTTGTAACGCACCACAATTTACATAGGCCAATGACTGATCTGGAACCAGTTTGTCTTGTGAATCTAGGTAGCGCAGATCTCAGAAATTGTATACATTGTTCGTCTGCTATTTCATCACTAAATTCACTTCTGAGACTTTTTTTATGCGAGAAATCAACTATGTAGAGGTCAAATATGGGCCATTTTACGAAAATTGATGGCGAATTGCAAATTTTGTCCAACTGTGTGTCAGAGTTCAGGAGGTCCGCAGGCGAACGTGACAGCGGCCGGTGCTGCCTGGGTTGCGGCCTCGCCGCCCGGCAGGTCCTCCTTCACAGACCCCGGCCCGCTGTGAGCTAGATGGAGCTCCGTCACGGCCAGCAGCCCGTGGCACGCCACACTCCAAAGTCACCGTTTCTGGGTTATTGGACTACCAAATGCCGAGGCCCTGATGGAGCTTCAGGACCTGCAGCTCGCTGTTCTCCCTCCGCTCTTCCTGCTAAATGGCCGTTGTGTGTGAGTGAGAGCGCGGTCAGCGAGCTTGTTGCGCCCGTAATCTCTTACCACAGGTTCCAGTTAATCTTATAATGGATATGTGTGTTGAGCTATTTAAACAAACAATTGGGGAAATAAACGCCTCTTGTCAGCAAGTCTCATTGATAGAGCCCGCGGTAAGCTGGATGGAGCTCTATCAATGAGAGCTAGCTAGCCTCCTCCTAACGAGACCTCTGAAATTCACAAAAATACTTTAAATTGAAATACGACAAAAGCTTTGTAAAAAAAAAAGAAGTTTGCTTTGTAAGACCTTAGGGTAGCTGTGATATAAATGCTGTGACGAAATTCTAACTGTAAATATATCATAGTTAGCTCCGTATATATACTATAGTTAGCCCCGGTAGTCCAGTAACCCGCTGTCTCGTCAGACTGTGTGGAGCTCCTGAAGTCCGACACATCTTACCAAATTTGCTATTAGCCATCAATTTTCGTAAAACGGCCCATATTTGAGCTTTATAAAGTTGATTTCTAGCATAAAAAAGTCTCAGAAGTGAATTTAGTAACAAAATAGCATTCAAACAATGTATAACATTACAGTGTCTGAAATATGAGACCTGCTGTCTCTTCTCCACTGTATGTGTATGTGCTTTGCTCGACCAATCAGTGCGCAGCTCATCTAAATATTCATGAGCATACCATTTTTGGAAGAAAAGCTCTCGTTCCAAATAGAGCCATTCCACAGGGATGCATTAGGCCCCATAGAATAGCACCTGGGCCAATTTCAGCCAAACCAACGTTACATACCGTATTAGGAGACCTTAAGGAACAGTGTGAAATACCCTTTATAATCATTCTATCACCCCTTTAAGCCCACAGACGCTCTCATGCTGCGGTTTGGCAAATCACTCCATATTTAATTCTTACTTTTGCAAAGAGGCACTTTGACATCATACAGTATGGCCTTCTACAACAATAGCAAAGAAGAAGAAAGGCCCTGCCAGTGTTTGCACCTGAATAGTGATGCCTTTTAACATGCTGATTGTTTGTCCTTCACAGGGTAATTATTTGAACAATGTGTATACTGAAGAGGATTGTGACATATTGTGCCCTGGGCATGACTAGAAAAGCTTTAAGACTAAAGTGGAGTTTCTAATCAAGATTGTTGACAAGGCCCGAAGGCCTTCTCTTTCTTTTATGTGGAACGCTTTCTTTTGATGAAAACCGAAATCTTTGCCCTCCTTAAATTATCAAATTGTCCTTCGATCTTAGCATGTCACAGAGTTTCTCATTCTATAAAAGACACTTTCAAGCACATTGAACGCTACATTTATTTAAGTGGTATATTTTATTTAGGAGTCCTTTCTCATTGTAATGGAGGACAGAAATGGCCTTAGCTGATGTTTGAAAACAAACATGCTAATGACTAACTCACTTCCTGCCATGCTTACACTGGTGTATGCTTTCCATATTACACATCAAAAGGAAAGTTAATTGCAAAGATTTGCTAGCGTCACCCTCTGAAAAGATTCAGCATGAGCTTAGCTTTTTGGACAATGCTGCAGTCTCTAATGAATCGTGTTAAAGCATTATAGCATTGCTGCACTGTATGTCTCAACAATTTGCAGCAACAACATATACTGTATAAGTACACTAATATTCACATCTATATTTCACTTTATTTAAGAGCCTTTGTGGAAAATACAGCGAATTCTTAGTTTATTACTTCCAAGTTTGCAAGTCTAGTCAATTATAGATGAACAGTAATAATCTTAAAATCTTGCTCTGATATACACATGATCACATTATTGTCTGAAAAAGTACACCTTTCTCATGTCTATGAGAGTGTGTTACAGCAGGTTAGGCCATTTACACGTCTGCCTTCCCGTGGCACAAAAGCGGCTCCACCAGTTTGTCTGACAGTGACAGACAGGCCTGTTCTTTAAACTGTGAGCACAGACAAAAGGTTGCAAGACATTACACCTCCTGACATTATTTTAACAGCAGCTAAAGTTATTTTTAATTAAAAGAAAAAGTGGAAGTATTTAATTTGGTGGCTTAGAAGAAGGGGGAACTTAATGTTTAACTTAACCAAGAGCATCTAATAAAAAACATCAAAAATAGATTAGATGGTTATACTGTGTGTGTGTGTGTGTGTATATATATATATATATATATATATATATATATATATATATATATATATATAATTTGTGTATATTTTGACTAAAGCTTTAATGAGCTCATCTGTATTGAAAAATAGCACACCAGCCTTAGTTGTGATGACTGCAAATATCCTTAAGATTACAGTCCCACGACGACAATTTATTCAAGTTTGGAAAGGGATCGACCATGAGGATTGGATACTGCAGAGTTGCAATCTCAAGGGGATCAAGGTTTTAGCCATAAAATGCGTGGGGGCTGCACTTTACAATAAATGGAATAAAAGTTGCACCTCTAAGCTCACTTGGCCCCTCAACAGCAAAGCTCAGTTTGTAAATCACAATGATAATTTGACCATAACATGATAATTGTGGGATACTAAAATGAAACAAGAGAAGATTAAAATTGATCCTGGGCTTAATCGCAATAAGAGAGACACCCCAAAAACACCCCGGCATGGGATCATCTTTAAATTTCTTTTGAAGGTAAACGTGCTTCATGTTATCTCTGTAAAGTAAGTACGCGTTCATCAACTATGAGGTTGGCTGGGAATCAAAGTCAAGGTCTAATTATGGCTTCCATAGAATAGACAAAAAAAAAGGTTATTCATCTCTTCTCTTCTCTTCTCACACACTTACACGTATGCATCATGCACATTGCAACGTCCACAGCGGTGTGTACACGCCCAGTGTACTTAGCCCAGGGTGATTCTGGCACAGATACAGAAACCAACAGACAAGTCATATCAGCATTGCAAACCATCCCTCGGGTCAAAAGTGATCAACAGTGGAATACCACAGCGAGTAGTTATAAACTGAGGAGCAGTTGGGTTCAAGTGCAGGAATGAGCCACCTTGCTCAATCAGCGTTGTGAAACAGAGGGGCATAAAAATGCAATCGAATGTTAGTTTGATTTATAAAGTGTGGCTTTTATAAGCTGTCAAGCTAGAATTATATGTTGTGTCCCTATGTGCCTTCCCATAACAAGAGTCACACAGTCAAGAGACAAATAAGTTCCATTCATTGATTGCACAGAAATAATAAAAAAAAAAAAAAAAACAAGTGAGTAAGGACAAGAATACAGGTCGTCTCCCATACCAGAGGAAGGAATTTCAAAAGAATATGGTCAAGTCAGAAGCCTTTTGTCACATGGCAATTCACTCCTTTTCTGCCTGCCGTCAAAGAGAAGATTAAGTTGTCAAAATGTGGGCCCGGGTCCAGACCTGGTCTTTTGAGTGGATATTCACTAGTCTGATCTCCACCACTGCTAATAGACAGAGCTCAAAGGGGAGCAGGGAGAACAGAGGAGGGAGAGGGGTAAGAAGGCTTTAGGATCACTTTACCTGGATTCGGCAGTGTGGCGCTGGTGGATTAGTGCCCCGGGCCTCATGGCACGCTAGTCTGCAAACACCCCCATAACACCGCTCTACAGGTACAAACACACATGCACACACACGCTCATTTACAGCATAGTGGCCAGTAAATACATAAACTCATACATTCCAGGTTTATTTCGCACATGTGCTTTTTGCCCTTATATCCACACACACACACACACACACACACACACACACACACACACACACACACGCTTTTAAATGCATTCTGATCTGCAAACACACATATATACGCTACACACACAACCAAATGCCCAGTGATCTCAGTGGTTTCACAACATCTCAGCTCTATGCAGCCGCAGCGCAGATGGAATAGCACTAGATAAAACAACCACTAATTCCAGTGGCTTAGAAAACTTCTGCACTGATTTCTGGCTTCCGTACAGTTGGGATGCCTCACACAAACTTTCCTCGACATCCTAGAAGCTTTTAGAAGTCTGTTCCTGGTCTGATACCACTCTGTAAGGTCACTCACTCATCCAGAACTGCCAAAACCATAACCCATAAAGGAGAAAATACAGGTTGTTCTTGGCAGGGGAGGAGAGAAACCCGCCACAGCTTCATCCCTCTCTGCTGCCCGCCTCTGCCTGCTCTCCCCCCAGTCACTACCTGATGACTTCTCCATCCGTTTTAATTGGTAATTATTTTGCGGGGTTTAATGCCTTTATTCAGACTGTCAGTGTGGAGTCAGGAGAGGAGGATTAGGTGCCCCAGGGGGACGAGACACTGGCACGGCCAGGACAGCTCATTTTTACACGGGCAGGGGAGGAGGACAGCTCATCTTTGATCCGGTTGGGGCTTCGCAGGCCAGAGGGGTGACAGCTGCACTTTCTTTAGCCCACATTTGAATTTGAATTCTATCTTAGGATGCAGCGCGCGGCGGACTTGGCAGGGCAGTGGGGTAATCTGCTCGGCACAAACGCCCGGGCCTTTTCTTCCTGTGTGCCCTCGCAGAGATTGGAGTAATTAAAGTTAAATGGAATGCATTAAAAACTCACTTGTGCCGAGGCTGTGGCGGCCGTGCCATCAGTGAATGGGCTGGGGCTGTCCTTTTACGCTACTCTAATCCTGCAGAATATATGTGTGCCCCGTGACTTTGATGCTACGCTACCAAAGCATCGGAAACGGCTACCAGTGGAGCTACTACTGACTGCTGGCTTTCACCTCAGAAGAACATCTTGGAGAGCAAATTCAGCTGGATTCAGGCATTGGCAGGCTGTTGGATGGAATCAGCTCGGAAAGGCTATTAGCACTTTCCAGACTCACATGCCACTCTCAAATTGCTACGCTTTGATGTATGGTCTATTTAAACGCCACACACTGCCTTTCCCCTGACCTGTGGTAATATTTAGAGTGAATCCTGACCAGCTGTCCATAACACATTAAGAACTTGTACTTCCAATTGTTCTACAAAGCGGTTGGCCTATACATGAAGAACAGCTTTCCATGCCAACAAATGCTGGCACTCAACTAATGCAACTTTGCAGAAGAGAGATGGGCGCTCCCAGTTTGTCAGCCATCTTGACATGGACAGTAATTGCAGCAAAAAAGACAAACCTGCTCCTATAGCCATAGGCTGGGAACCAAACCTGCTCTTCAAAGTGTATGTCAAGAGACTCGAGGCATCAGACACTACGGTAATTGTTGCCGTATTTCATTTGAGAGGAATGTGGACAGAGACAAAAGGGGGCAGGCTACAAAACTATCATCATAATCTCTGACTGGCTTTGTGTGTGATCCTCAAGCCCTTCTAATGAGAGGAGATAGGATGAGGAAGAACATACAGAGGAGGGGAAACAAAAAATACAAGACAGTGCAAGTGGTAAAATATAACTTGCGCACTCACTATATTTGTGGTTTAACTATCTAGAATATAGATAATTAACAAAAACACAAATCAATAAATCAGTAAGTCAGTGACTGGTCTTCCAGTCTGTACACCTCACAAACAACTTTTTATCCAGAAAGAAAGTGAAAAGAGCCAGCAAACCGTCATTACACACGTTTCCCAGGTTTCACAGTAAATGCCTACAGTCAAAAGCATGCACAAATTTGTCCGATAGCGTGACACACCAAATATTTCCCTTTAGGACCTTAAGGGATAAGGTGTATAAACATGGTGGCCAACTAGTTTGACACCACTATTTGACATTTTACATTACATCATTACTTTTTAATACCAGAACATATTTTTGCCCAAAACACACCACACATGACATGCCAAATGTTTCAGGAAGCCAAATGTGGTCTATGTTGCATTCTTGGAAGGGCGAAAAAAGTCTAAATGACACTGACCTCTCCACAGTTCTCAAGATTCCCCTTTACCTCACCGAAACTTCCCATTATGCCCTGCCTGGTTACTTCACTGCTATTCTTCTTTGTGTTTGCTGTGACAAAAGCTAAAATCCCAAGCATACTGGTCAAGGTTTTATCACTGCCTATGCAGCCCACTATCCTGCCTACCAACACCACCAAAGCTCAGTAAATAATATGGTATATGTCATTTTATCTGTAAAAACACTAAAGTGTAAAAACAATGTTGCAATTTCACAGGGGTGGGGGTGCGGAGGTTATTGTATGTGCCTGACTATTTCTTGGCTAGTCGGAGTGACTTTTCAAACACCATGAGGCACGCAATTCTGCAATGTACATATTTTTCGTGATGAGTCTGTCTCCTTTCTTATTGCCAGGGCAATATTTTGTATTACAGTAAGCCCCTAAATTGGATTGTGAAGACAGCTGATCTGACGGAGTCTTCAGGAAGATTGGATCAAGACCAGTAAAGAATGGGAAGACAAACCAGACAGACCAAAACAGAATGATAGAGAACAAGACTAGGTTAAAACATAAGGCTGGATTGGTATGGTCAGTGTGCCTAATTGTGGCCAAATTGTTACAGGGCTAGTCAGCGCTGCTGTCCATAGCCTAATGTGAATATGGATATTAAATGTTCATTTGCAGTGGTCTTGGTAATATTTGTTTGCTTTGAACTGAAGTAGCGTATCACATGATAAATATATGTCTGAGACAAATAATTGAGGACTGCTTTCATTTACTGAATTCAACAATGTAATCATGCTATTTTTTTTTTAAGATGATTTTTTTTGGCATTTTAGGCCTTTATTTGTATAGGACAGCTGAAGACATGAAGGGGAAGAGAGAGGAGGAACGACGTGCAGCAAACGGCCGCAGGTCGGAATCGAAACACGCAGCCGCTGCGTCGAGGAGTTCACCTCTATATATGGGCGCGCTCTACCAGGCAAGCTACCCAGGCGCCCCAATCATGCTATTTTCAAAACAAATTTGGTCTGGATTCCTCCAAGTGTGTTATTAATAGTACTTCAGTTATGAACACTCTCGTCATAGATTTAACCATTTATTCCAGCAAACGGAAGTACAGTTATGCTTGGCGCTAATGGCTCCACTCTTAATAATACTCCCTGGATTAGCCTAGCAGCATGCTAAACTGAAACAGGGAGCGCAATGCAGAAAACCCCAATCGGTATACTAGAGTGGGCCCAAAGCAAGACATTAGAGACCATTTTAACCTTTGAGTCATGTTAAGACTCTGAACTAGTAAGGTGGAGGCTGGGGTGGTGGAGGCCAAACGTTGCCAGCAGCGGTGAGTGAAGCAGCGTCAGGAGGAGGGAGTCATATTTAAATGAAATGCCTTGATGTGAGAATGGCTGTGATTAGTGTGTGACTGATAGAAAGGATATTTCAATCAGTAAGCATCTTACTTTCGTGTCCTGCATGAAATAACACAATGCTTAATTTTGTTGAACAGACCAGACTTAGGGTTTCTCCCCATGGCGATTAGGAACTACAGGCTCAAATGTTGGTCTTGAGGAGATGGAGCATTTATTCTTGGACAAACTGAAACATACACTTTTTAATATTGGTTTTATGTACTACCACCTCACAACTTCACCGTTAACTTCTTCTCTGCTCTCTTTGGTGCACCGATGTTCCACCGGAAACTGTTCCCCTGGCATTCATTGAGTCCTTATGCTATATTAAGATGGGTTAATTTGAAAGGTGTTTTATTCCCCTTTCTTTATACTACTTTATAATACTGATGTACTCCTTTAGTCACTCACTCAGACATTCAAGCTAATAACGCTGGTCCCTGTTGTTCAGCCAAAAAAAGACAGATTTACAGCCCGAACAGACATCTATCCCTCTCATGGACTGCCCTAGCTTATCTATACGTACACTCGTGCATCTGGACATTACACCTGCAGGTCAGGATTCAAATATATCTGCAATGCATACATCCTCTCTTTAACTGCATAATCTGGGGAAAGTGCCATGATTACAATCATACTACTATTGTCTGTAATAAACAGGCAAGCTGGTGCTTCTGTGGAGGAGGGATTTAAGTGCTTGTTCACTTAAAAGTGAAAAGAATCCCTGAATAACTAATTATAAGGCATCTGAATACCAATATAAAACCTTGGTTTATACTTTTGTGGACTTGATTAGTGGTGATTTGTCTATTCGCTGACAGGCGCTTGATGTTGGCGAGATAAGGGGGGAAAAAGCCCAAGCTTTTGGCTGGGAGCCCCTATTATTCATGGGCAGCAGTTGAGTGTGTATTTTCATTAGATGTGTGAAGGCCTCTAAGGTCTAAGAATGCACTTTAATAGATACCTGTCAAATGTAATTAACTATGTTTTTCCTATATCATACGCTTTCCCATCGCCTCCAGCCAGAGGCTCCACAGTGTGTTTGTGTGTGTGTATACAAGTACACATGCTTATGTGTGTCTGTGTGTGAGAGAGACAAGAGTCTGTCTCAGCGCCTTTTGCCACCCAGCGATTGGAGACAGTTTTAATTGCAGCATGACAACCACAAGAAAGGACCAGAAGCCCCATAAAAGCCAAAGCAAGCTGGCAGCCGTCCCACAGTGGAAAGCTAGCCATGCCATAATTACAGGTAAAAAGACCTCTAGCACTGTAGCTCAGCACCGTGTTTATTTTACACCAATCATGCAGCTATGCAGGCATCCCAACAATAACGTGCTCTGTCCCGACAGGACTGAGGTGCCTCCGAGAAAGACTTGGACATCACCGGTAATCAAGGAATGTCTTGTGGCTCGGAGACTGAACCCATGTCAGAACATGAAAGCGAGCGGAGAGACCTTGATTTTAAAGAGCTCAGATGAATTCACCAGTGCAAGTTACATTGTTCCCAGTCAGAGAGGAGCCACGCATAGCATCAATAATTCATGTTACAAGACTCACTTCTGCCTCCAGCGAGCAGGTCGATTTAAACGTTTTGATATCCACGGGCGCAGCGGGACATATTAAAGACACATTAGCAAAAGTCAGTGACGCCTCCCGCCGAAGAAGAAATACATTCTTTTCTCAGGTGATCACCTGTGCTCGTTCTAGCAGCAGGTTCGATACGAGATGACTTCTTTTCTTTGTAGAGTATTTGGTTTTGTGTGAGCAGAGGAGTGTTTAATGACTGTATGCATGATAGCACACACATTTAGCCTGGCCTATGGGAAGAGCGGGGTTGTCTCTCAAAGTGACAACAGGGGTAGAAAAAAAGGGCTCCTGGGTGGCGAACCCTGCACGTGTTTAAAGAGATGCGTTGGGAGTGTACCGGGGGCCCTCCTCTAGAGCACACTCAAAACAATTTTAAATATGCTCAGCTCGTACAAATCCTGATTTCATCTCCCAATTTTAAGCAATCACATCGGTAATCACGCCAGTACACTAGCAGTGTAAATCAAAAAAGATTTTAGTGACAGCATTGGTCTCTATTTGGAAATCCAGACCCGAGCACATAAATCTCACCTCTGTAAGTGCTTTACGAGAGCACAATGTGTGTTTTATGTGTTCTTTATGAGTGTGGAAAGGCCACATCTTGAATGACACTCACTGCCAGAGCCATTGGGGGGGGGAAATACAAAACATAAAACATATGCGCACTTTTCCACTAAGAAGGCGTTTGTGTCAAGATCCACGGCAACATGTTTCCTCTCACCTCTTTTTTTTTTTTTTTTTTTTGAGTTATTCATTCGATGACTCTGTTATTTACTTGCATTCACTAGCTTGTGGTGATTTACTTGTTAGGTAATGACTGTCAAGGCAATTGGCTGCTAAAGTGGTGAACCGGGGCTCAAGTGAAGGGCAGCGTTTATCACGGTATTGACTTTCTGACGAGGGTGCCACAGACTCTTTTGTCACTGGCCACTGGGAGAGCTGGCCGTGGGAGGTCGCATACACACAAGCTCATATTATGAACTATTCTTTGTTCAGGTACTTTGTTATCTCATTTATTTTTAATTTTTTTTTAATTTTTTGATATTCAGATGGTTGACAACTAGAAGCCGCTGTCATCTAACATGATTAAATTAACGCGAAAAAAGCAAAACTTAAAGGAAAAGTTTGATATTTGGGAAGTGTGCTCATTTGCTTTCTAAATATGAAGCAACATGTAGAGAGGGTGGGGGGGGGGGGGGATTAGCTTAGCTTAGCTTAGCTTAGCATGGGAGACTGGAAGCAGTGGGACACAGCTTACTTGGTTCTCCTCAAACCCCCAAAAATATGGTGTCTCTAATGGTTACCGCACCGTTCTTCTTCCTCAATGCTCCTCATCACACCTCCTGCGGGGCTGTCTTTCATGGCATCTAGCCCTTTCAGTCGTGCAGCCCCCTCTCCCCCCCCATCTCTGGAACTCACTTACAAAAAGCGTCTCCGTGTTGATGGCCCCTAACTTTCTCCCCACATTCAAATCCCGTCTAAAAACCTACCTCTTCAAACTGGCATACTCAGTGTCATTTTATAGTATTTGCCTATTTTTGTTTACTGCTTGTATTTCTGCTTGGTCTTTGTTGTGTCTCTGTTTGTATCTTTTATTATTTGTACAGGTAGTGTGTCTTTGGGTATTATTATTATTATTATTATTATAGTAACACTGAGACTCAAGAACACCTTTTGAAGTGGACTATGTACACATTGTTCACACTAATCAAACTAACTGGACTTTGGCGTCAAGTGTACTCAGATCTGGGCCGGGGTCCATAATGTTAAAAAAAACCTCCCTTAAAGCTAGAGTACGTAGTTTCTGTCACCCCCATGAGGAATTCTAAGTAAAGACAACAACACTGTCGGTGCCTCCACATGTTACAAGCCTGACCATGCACCGCCCCCACCCCTCCTCCACGCAGTTGCTAGCAGCCAAGGAGGACACGGAGGATTAAAAAAAACATGATGGACTCTTCAGAAGAGGTCATTATCTTCACTTGAGTTTCTGCGCGGGAAAGTCACCGGACGATGCAGTCTTCTGAACATAGCCGTGCTGAGAAATACAGAGAGAGTTGTGTGGAGCTTTGTATCAACTCATTTGGCAATGGCTTGAATGTAACGGATGTTTATTAATATCAAAACGTTACGCACTAAAGCTTTAAAGCGCCCATATTATGCTCATTTTCAGGTTCATAACTGTATTTTAAGGTTGTACCAGAATAGGTTTACATGGTTTAATTTTCAAAAAACACCATATTTTTGTTGTACTGCACAGCTCTCTCTCACTGCTGCAGCTCCTCTTTTTACCTGGTCTCTGTTTTAGCTACAGAGTGAGACCTCTTTTCTTCTTCTGTACTATCTTTGATTGCACTCGCACATGCGCAGTTGCTCAGATGTAGAGCATGTCAGCTAGCTAGCTCCATAGACAGTAAAAGAAAGCCTGGTTCTCCAACTTTGGTCAGTTACAAGGCAGGATTAGCTGGGAGACTTCTTCTAAACGAGGGCGCACATGTAAGTAGTTCTTTTGTAGATTATGGTGAACTTGGTGAAAACTATGGTGAAAAAGTGTTTTTGTCATAATATGGGCACTTTAAGGAAGTTTTTTTTGCAAACAAATAGTTATGGCCCATGATGTGCCGTCATACAAAATGTTTGGAATTATTATTAATTTACAGGTGTTGTTAGGCATATTTTGTAGCTTCATTTGGAGAGGGCCCCACTAGCGATTGCCCCTGTTTCTAGTCTTAATGCTAAGATAAGCTAATCACCCTCTCACTCTAGCTCTATATGTAGCATACAGATATGGGAGTGGTATCAATCTTCTCATTTTATTCTTGGCAAGAAAGCAAATAAGTGTAGCCCTGGCTAAATTTCATTTAGACGTTGAGATGTAAATAGTCAAAACAGCAACAGTTATTGAAATTATTTAAATATGATGAAACGTTTAAAATGTTAATGTTAAAAGGTCAAAGGTTGAAGGATTGGGGAAGCTCCATCCTGCTGGTGTCGCTGCTGTTTCCGGTGATCTTCCCTGCTGTGGTTTCTCCGGCGCACTGCCTGCTGCCATTACCAAGGTGGCCTTTTCATATATCACCCCTGACCATCACCAGGATTTGTGAGTACTGATTATTTTGTACCTGCTTTTTATTTTATTGCTTGTATAAACAAGTGAAACGGCCATCACAGTTTAAGGCCTCCACGCTCCCAAGCTTAGGCTCAGGTCTGCAACAGGGTTTCTTCTGAGTATGGATGTGTGCGTTAACTTTTTGCTGCAGGCATTCATTTTGAAGGTTATGTTAAAACCATAGAACATGAGTCCATCCACACGTGTAAATGTTTTCCGAGGACTATGGTCAACTCTCCTCAGATCTCTGCAGGGTAAATCCAGACAGCTAGCTAGACTATTTGTCCAATCTGAGTTTTCTCTTGCACGACTATTTTGCAGCCGCTCCGTCCGGCGCTAAGCACTGCCCATGACGATTGTGATTAGTTTAAAGAAATGCCACTAAAACCAGAGCCCGTTTTTCTCCCATCCCGGAATGCTGTGTGGACTAGCCAGACCCTCCTCTGCTCCGCAGCATGCTGATCGTCTGACTATGCTGCAGGTGATCAAGGTGAATGGTATTTAGAAGAAGATTTCAGGTAATTACTTACCAGCAACGCCAAACCTGGGTCATCCAATCAGGTGAGGAGGTTGATATTGACAAAATACTTGATATACCTGATATTTCACAATTACCACTGGGTCCGTGTGGGTTGGTTTTTATGAATATTACACCAAGATTGTGGAATATATTGTCAGACATGTCAGAGGGCTGTTTTTGTGTTAAGGTCATTACTGTATGTTGAACTCTACATTAATAAACTCTAAAAACACACACACATTTGATAGTGTGAAGAATCAGTCAACTGAGGGACAGTTGAAAACAACATGTACAATTAATTTCCAATTCCACCATAGGATATAGTAGATGCTACTGACAAGTTGATTTCAAATACAAGTTCTGATCTGTGTTCCCACGAGACTGTTGGCACTTACAAACATATGGTGTCCATCTGTCTGTACACCATAGGTGTCATTGATCTACAGTCAAATTTAACAGAAAAATATATTTTTTTTTGCTACTTTAGGATGATTCTTTGCAGTTAAATTCAACCCTAGAGACGTCGTTGGCTCGCTTGACCGCAGTGAAGATATGAATTGTTCAGCGATGGACACAGGCACATAAGCTTCATGGTGGAATGGAGTTGTAGTGCATGCAGGATGTTGTGGTTATGGAGCTTTTTACTGCCAGAATTCACAATGTCAAAGCTTATAGAGAATAGAAACAGGAAGACACTGCAGCAGTTATAACAAGACTGTTATAAAACTGAACTTCACGAATTGTATTTAAACTTAGGATACAGGAACAGCCTTTACTGGTGCTTCTCCTCCATACTTTTTTTTCCCATATGCTTCACATACTCTGGTGGTGTAATCACAGAAGAGAAACTGTTGGTCCAAGATAAAAGAATGGGCTGAGATTGATCCGTAGGGAAACAGACTGACTGGCCACCAGCACTTGTGTTTGTGTCACGTAGAGCTGATGAACGACAGGAGCTTCAAAAGGGAGGTGGAAGAAAATCAGGAGAAGACCACACACAACCGCGAGAGGGAGGGTGGTCTCTGATCTGTTGACAGAGAAGATGAACTAGGGGGATTTCATATCTGCAATCATCTTATGTCATCTGGGTCTAGTCCTTGGGAAGTGAGACATGACTGTGCTGCCTATTTTAAAGATGTAAATTTTGATGATCAATTCCAGGAGTGAAAGTTTTTGTAATGGTAACACTGAATGTTTAAACGTGTCCCATTTGGTTTTAGCAATTGGTCTACATTTCTCAGGCATAACATATCATACCTCATAGAAGCTACTGTCAGTGATTAAACTGTTATCTCTCCCTTTTTTTTATAATGTGTGTCCTGTAGTCAGAGAAATGTATAAAGTGCATTGCCTATTTTGGGAAATACACTTCTATGCTTATTTTCTTGCCGAAATTTAGATGAGATGATTGATAGGACTCATGTTTGTACATTAAATATGAAGCTGCAGCCAGCAGCACCTTGGCTTGGCATAGCATAGCACAAAGAGAAACCGCTAGTAGGACTCTGTGCAAGGTAATAAAACTTCTAAAGCTCACTAATTAACGCATATATCTCTTTGTTTAATCTGTAAGGCAAGGTAATTTATTTAAATAGCACAATTCATACACAAAGGCAATTCAAAATGCTTACTTAAGCATACATATACAAAGCAAATACAATCAAAAATTCAGCAATCATAAAAACTATACTAAAATTGAAGCGTAAAAGAATTACTTAGCCAGGCAAACAGCGAACACTTCAGGAAGTTGCTGCATCTGGCTAACAAATAGTCAGCTAGAACTACATGTGGTTTTTATAAGGAAAAAACAAACTGGATAAATCATGGTAATTAGGGAGCTTAAGAGATAATTAGGGTTGGGTACCGAAACGCGGTGGCAATAGGGCACCGGTTCCGACGTAAACGGTAGTAACAAGACCGAATAAGAACGGGAATTTCGGTGCCTCATTTTGGTGCCTGACATTTTTTTTTTTCCGGAAGCATCGCTGCACAGGATGCTACGTTACCGTTAGCTAGTACCTGGATTAAACACAATGCTCTTAGTATCTCCATCATTTACGCGCAGCTGTTGTAGCTGTCTGTGTTACAACTGCATGACGTGAGTTGTCTACCAGGGAAATCACAACGTTATGCACAACCATGCCATAGTTAGCCAAGCAACTACAAAACTTAGAATTTACACAAATAGGCTAAATTACGCAAAGCAGGCAACTTCAGCATCCCTTTTAAAATCATTGCTCCTTATGAGCTCTTTCCATCATGTAAAAGCCACTCCAATATTAACTTTGGTCTTGTTGCTTTGCCTGTCGCGTTGTCGTTTTAATTCTCTTTTTAACTTCCTTGGCGACTCCGTTACATGTCCTTGAGAATAGGTGTGATCCTCCATCTTCAACAGGCTTTCAAATCTGCCGGCAGTCGCGAGTCATCTCCCCCAGGCATTCGTCACGGTGCCACTGAGTGTAAAAGCTTGAAAGGCGGAGGTGTGTCCCTCTTTGGCTAATGTATTTTAAAGATGGAGGCGCAACATGGCTGCCGTCATTTGAGCGGCTCACTCGTATGTATTCTGAATGATTCTGAATGGCAGATTCTACGCTTACGACAATACTTTTATTAGTTGGTGGAAGTATTTACACATGAATGAGCACATATCTGTGAAAGAACAAAGGGGTTTTTGCTAAGAATCAACTCCAAAAATTACACAATGTAGGTTTAAACAAAAACGTACTTGTGTGATGTAGCCTCAGTGAGCCGTGTAGGTACAGTATGCATAAATAGACACACAAAGACACGCTCACACACAGTTTGCACATGAACTCACACAGAGACACACACGTGCTGCTATGAATTACTTAAATGCTCCTACTTTGCTGGTGCTACGAGATATCCAACCATGCATGTATCCCCCCCCTCGCGACTTTCATCGCACATGCACGCACACACACTTTTGCTCTCTCTTGACTATAAATTAGCATATCTAGAAAGTATTTCCTGGTAAGTAGAGCAATGGCAGCTCTCAGGAGAGACACAGACGCAGATAGAAATTTGTATTAAAAAGAAGAAACATCTAAGCAGAAAAAAAAAGAACAAAACCGCAGTACACAATTACTTTAATGATCCATCATGTTCAAAGGAAACATATTCACAATCCTGCTGCAATAAACAAGGGAATGAAACACTGGAGTAAAGTGCTTTTCATTAGGTGCTTGCATGCAGCAGATGTTTGCTCTTCACTCCTCCTTTTCTGTAGTTTTTAACCCCATTTTCCTCACACGGGTCATGTAGCCACTGCACATACACCGCTAGAGATCTGTTAAAGGGATGATGTTGAGGATCGCAGCCCACAAGAATGGGTTAAAGGTCAGATTCCCGTTGTATCTCCTCTCCACCGTAGGAATGTGGGTGTGCCTAGCCCAGTGAAATTTCCCTTTTCCCCTTCACAGGCCAATACAGCGTAGGATCAGAGTTCAAAGGTTACGAGTCCCAGGAGGTGTCAACCTCATTAGCCAAGAGCGCATCAGCCCTAACCCACAGGGCTTTCTCAGTATGTACGTAACCTCTGACCTCTCGCTACTGGGGAGTCTCCCTCTTTCTGTTGTTCATCCTGTCAGTCTCCACTTTATTCCCTTCTTCCGAAGGGGTTTCAGGGTTCAAGTTCACTGTCAGCGAAGCCCAGACATGTTGAGGCCGTCCAGTACTGCGTTTGAGGCAAAACACTGTGTGACTCTACCCTTTGTGTCTGTATATGTCGTGCAATCATGCGTGTCTTGGTTGAAATGGTATTTTAAGTACTTTACCTAAATGATATTTATTTAGCTAAACATGATGTCTTGCTCTATTTGATCATGGGGGAGCCATCAGGTGTGTGTGTGTGTGTGTGTGTGTGTGTGTGTGTGTATATACACACACTTTTTTTAACCAGTTAAGTGTAGGAATGAATACAGCATTATCACAAAACATAAAATGAGGATCAATCTAATATAATTATAATTTTTTTGCAATAAAGATTAATTAAGTAGCAGTATTTAGAGTATTAAATGCTGTGAGCTGCTTAGAAGCCTAAACAACACAACAGGAATGGTTTCCAGGGGACAGCAAAAAGCGCTGCACTCGGCTGGGACACGCAGCACAGTTTTTGGGCTTATTTTAACATCGCGATGGCATGATTTGGATATTATTGCAGGTACCTGCTGTAAACTTAGCGTTAGCCTTTTGCTTTTTATTATAATGTCTAAATCATGCAATCACAATGCTGCACGCTTGTCGTCAAAGCGATGTTTTCGTGCGTCATCAAGTTGGTGCCAATGTTTTCGAAATGCTGCACGTGTTGTTTAATTGGCGAAGATGTTTCTTCATGTTCTTGTGCTGTGTTTTTTTTTTTTTTTTTGCAGCATGTTGAGTTCTCGTGGCCACCGTACTTTAAGGACTTCTTGGCCACGATGGCTTAAAAGCTAAGATTTTAAGGTCACTCTCTTATTTTTTGTGTTTTGTATCTTTAAAATATGTCACTATTATTTTAAAATATGTGTTCTTTTTCAACTGCTGTTTCCAAGGTCAATAAGGAACTTTGAACATAGACGTGCAAGGCAACGGGTGGTGAAAAATCCTTTAAGTGGTCAGAGGTTTTTTTTGTTGAAGTGTGAACGTGTGCAATTCCATGACTACTCGGCAAACGTGATGTGATCCAAATCTCCACAACGGCTATGGACCTTGTGGTGAAGTTATTTTCTTAACAATCAATCAACAGTTTATCAAACGTGGAGGCGTCGTGTTTGAGCTTACCTTAATATGCCTCTATCCCAATAAACCAGTGACACAGGTGACACCTTGTTTATAAGGGCAGCCAAACTGGATCGGCTTCGACTGATATGCGGAACAGCTAGACTCCCAGTCCAGGATCCTTCCTCTCCACCCCTCTCTCTCTCTTTAAGCGCCTGATTGTTTAAGTGATAAGTGATGGTGATGGATGAGCCAGGCTTTGTGTAATTATTGTCCTGGTTATCATTGTCACTGCTGATAGCATACATCACCGGGTCCCAGCCCGTTTTGCATGTGATGAATAATAGTAGCCAGAAGAAGAAGAATAAACCCCATCCAAATCATTTGTGAACAGAGCCCCGGAATGTAAGCACACGGGCAGGCTAATGGAGGGTCCTGGTCGCTACGAGCGCTGATGGTGTGAAATCATGACGATCGGGTGATGCCGTGATACTAATGTTTTTACTGCGTGCCTGCTGTAACGAATGCCAAATGAGCAGCGCAATGAACTACACGCCCAAACACACACACACACACACACACACACACACACACACACACACACACACACACACACACACACACACACACACACACACACACACACACATAGTGCGTTTCACTATCTTTGTGGGGACCCGTCATTGACATAATGCATTCCCTAGACCCTTACCCTAACCTTAACCATCACAACTAAAGGCCTAAGCTTAACCCTTACCCTCACCCTAACCATAACCTAATTCTAACCCTAATCCTACAACCAAGACTTAACCCTCAAACAGCCCTTTAAACTTGTGGGCTCCAGCAATTTTGGCCCCACAAGGCTGTCCGGACCACACAAGTATACTGGACTCCCGGTTTTTGGACCCCACGAATATAGTTAAACAAGAACACACACACACACACACACACACACACAGAATTTGCTTTACCAGCTCAGAGGCCTCGAAACATACTTGACCTTTTCCTCACTTCCTAGCTTATACACACAAAGCTTCTTTTAAGGAGGAGCCATTCAGCCATTTAAATACTTTGTCAGAGGTGATTAACTGATTCTAATGCTTTATCTATGATACTTGACAGCCCTTAGGTGATGTAATCTCTGAGGATGATGAATGGATTATTGCAATTAGCGCTCAGATAAAGGCTATTATTAAAGTTCATTTGCCTTCTACAAACGACTGTGTGCATTGCGATATATTTTCCGAGGAAGGTTTACACAGCACCTGTGTGAAGTTAGACTCTTATGCCAGATGAGGAATGGCTTGAGGAAGTGGGCGGGTTTCTATATCTACAGCAGAAGCTGATGTGATGTTTCCCACCCATCGACGTGGTGAGATATCATCTGCCATTTGCTACATTTGCTTGCGTTGAGTGTGATTTTATAATAATGACGGTAGAAGTTCCCTGTTGTCTTTCGATCCGCCGCAATACGACTCCCTTCTGTGCCGCGTTGCCTCTGCCTCTGTGTCCCTCTCTCTCGGACTATGAGCGGACATGACCCCTCCCCCGACCCTGAGCATTATGACATACTAATTGGCCATGTAACAATATTTCAAACTGTGATAAAAATTACATGTCAAATGTGGAAAACGCACTGTAGACTAATTAGCCTTGACAATGCTAATTATAGGCTAATTATAAAACTTAGTTTGACATGTTTATTGGACATTATTGTTTTGTTTTATTGTTTAATGTGAGATTGCTTATAAATATAAATATGCAAATGTTTACTTAGAGTGTCTATATTTACATACCAGTGTAGAGACTAGTTATTGCAGAATTGAGTATTTTATTGGGTGTCAGTAGACTTTTTCATGAGTTTTCCTGGAACAAATACATGTATGTTTAATACTGCATGTTACATTATTAAACATTTCTCAATCCACATAACTTTAGCAGGTTCTTTCAGGGCTCAAAGCAGAGGTGGAAAGACTACAAAGATATTCTACATGAGTAAAAGTACTACTTTGATGAACGTTTACTTAAGTGCAAGTAAGCTCACCGGTATGAAAATCGACACAAGTAATAGTAACAAGTAGCTTATTTAAAATGTACTCAGAGTAAAAGTTACTTAGTAACTTTTTAATAGCAAAGGGGAGATGTAATTTTTTTTAATATTTATACTTAATATCTCGTTTATACAGTACGTATTATACTTGAATGAAATCGCAGTATTTTGTGATTTGAAATGGGCACAAAGCCATAGTGCGCTTTCAATTTCAATGTGTTGGCAGATACAAAAAACAACTACCTTTTTTTAATTTACTTTCTTTTAGCTCAGTAAGGGATGAGATTTAAAATGTAGCAAAGTACAGTACTTCAAACAAAAACATACTTATGAAAGTAAAAGTACAGATTTTAAAAACTATTTTTAAAAAGTAAAAGTACAAGAAAAAAACTACTCAATTACAGTAACGTGAGTAATTGTAATTCGTTACAGTCCACCTCTGGATTTAAGGTACATTTAACTATAATTCTTTATAATTATTAGCCTAGAAATCTAGACGCACCCTAACAGCAGCAAATGTAGCAAATTGCAGCCAGGGTCCGTCTAGCAACTCTCCGTTGGCTTGCAAGCTGGAAAAACCAAACTCTGGCCAGGCCAATCACATCGTGTATAGAGTCGGTGGGCGGGCTTATGGCTGCTGCTGGCGAACAGCGGTCTTTCGAATCGGCTTTGGCAGACTTGGAGCTAAGCTTTTCTTTGAGAAAAGAAAAAAGAATGGCACTGAAGTCATTCTTAAAAAAAGGAAGATGTGTTCGGAGTTTTTCAACTAGCGTTGCTCTGCCTGGTTGTAGTGAAAGAGGGAATTTGAAAGACAACCGTTTATCCCGCCCCTCGGATTGAGCCCTGCCAATGGTGAGTTCCCAGACCCAACATCTTGATGTGGGTCTGGCTGGTCAGGCTATATAATTATAGTTTTTCTCAAAGATCTGTTAATTCTATTACAGGAACCGTTGGTTTGTAGTGTACTTACACCAACAGAGCAGTAATCTCTACAGTTTTTTTGCAGCTCATGGAGGAATCCGTCCTCCCTTCGGCAGTTTGAAATGTCACCTGATCTCATCAATTACTATCTGCTCGACAGACAAACTCTCCCTCTCACCTTGGTGGAAGTTTTAGGAGGTTAGATGTCTGACAATAAAAGACTGAAAGGCTAAATAAAAGACCAGAGAGAATTCACCAAAGAGCATTTATCAGCAAAAAGTGACACCTAACACCTGTAAGGGCTTTCTGCATGTTCCTGTAGTGCAGAGTCAGTAAACAGTTTCATCCATTCATTTAAATCATTCAATCACACTGAGTTGGGTGTATTGTTGATGTCATGTGAAAACCATGTATCTCCAAACTATCAATTTTTATGAGCTTAAAAAATGCATGCATTTTCAGATGAACCGGTGTGTTTTTATGTTGGTTTTTTTTTTTTTCAACCAATGAAAAAACACTTATTCATTCAGTATATCTGAATTTCTTTCTTATTTTTGTTTATTTTGGCCATTTTCGGCTTTTATTTTGATAGGACAGCTGAAGACATGAAAGGGGAGAGAGAGGGGGGAATGACATGCAGCAAAGGCCCGCAGGTCGGAGTCGAACCCGACTCCGTCTAGACAGGCGCCCACTCTACCAACTGAGCTATCCGGGCACCCATATGTAAAATCACCAAATGTGGCGATGCACAGTTTTCTTTGAACACCATATAGTGACTTAGTTTAGTTCTTACTTTTAGACTTTTTTTCTAGATACAAAAAAATAAGAATTTTGACAAAAATGTTGATCTTAGCCCAACATGTCATCCAGCATTTCAGCATAAAACCACACACTCAGTTTCCTCAGATGCAAAATGAGAAAATAAATAATTTTTAGGGGCTTGAGGTGTAACGCTGCGTAAGTTGATACAGTGACTTGGTTAGTAAGAATGCATGGTGTTCTTATGTTAAGGTTTTATATACGGATCAGGTTTCTGTGTAGGAATTACAGATTTTTGTTCCCCCGTCAGCAAAGGGGACCAGGAGCATTTGAAAAGGCCCTGAAGGCAGATCAATCAATGCTGGTGTGTGGAAGTTGAACTGTTGGGAGAGGTTGAGACAGGTCAGGGAGCAGCCAGAGTTCACTGCCGGGTGCCTGGAGCTGGAGCTGTCTCTCCGTCATCTTCAACAATAGGTCATTGTCACAGGGAGGGAGGGTCGCTTATACACCAAGTTAATCTTGGTCCGAAAAAAAAAAAAAAAAAATCAAAGCCGCGTTATTTGGATGATTCTGAAATTAAATGTTTTGTAGAATATCTATAGAGTATTTTGGAGTGAGAATCAGGTGCACACAGTACAATGGATGACCTGAAATGACAGCTGGGATACATGAGCCACTAAGTACCCCATAAAACACCTTCACGCCTTTCCTTCGCCCTCTTTCTTTCTCCCTCTGTCTCACTTTCTACCCCCCATCCATCCCCCCCTCTCCATCTGTCTCTTTCTATAGCTCTGTCTTACTCTCTCATTCCAGCCCCTTTCTTTTTTTTCTCCTTCTTCGTAGACAGATGATACGCTGTCCTCCTTCCAACACCCTCACAGTTGCATATTTCTTTCCCTGGAGCAAGTAACTCTGTCTTCTGCCTGTGTCCACACTCCTGTCCCATCCACCGCACCCCCCTCCCCACCAACAACACAACCCACGACGAGCATGGCCCGCAGCTTCGATGGCCCGCAGCTTCGATGGCCCTCCGCGGAACAAAAACACACGCTGCCTCTCAAAAGCCTCCTTTATCCGCGGCGGACAAAAAGACGGCTTCACCTCCGCACTGTTCCCACCATTAGGCCCTGGCCTGGGCCTTTTTTCCCTGTCCCCTCCTCTCTCCCTCCTGCTCACACCCCCACTGGGTCCTTTCAGCACGGGGCAGTGGGGGTGTGAGGTACACCCTTTATGTTCACATGTGTCCATGCTGGTTTACTTTGTCAGACTTGCCCCCTTCACAATGGACGTGCAAAAGAGATAGACCAGCAGCCTTTGACACGACCACCCCCATTCAGATATGAATGAGCATGGGTGGAAAAACACACCTGCACCTTTATGTGGGTTCAGCGTTAATGCTAGAGGGCTGTGTCAGTTCTGGGTGACTTGGAAGTTTGGAATTAAGCCTGAAATGGACTCCGAATCAAGCTGAAATGGGATAAACTGCTTGGATAGGCCATGTGTTTGACTGGGTTGAACTTGAACATGGTACTGTATGCTTGGCCAGATTCATGGAAAACGTTTTTTTTTTTTTTTTCACCCCTAAATGTCATAATATTTTCATATCATGATTATACAATATGTTCTCTTGTACAACATATGTGAGCCCCACTCAATCAACGAGATCTAACGACGCGGTGGCAAATTTGCATTGCGTGAATACAAAGTGGGTCATTTGGAAGCGTTGTTGGCATGTGGACCCTGTCATAAAACCAAATGCGTTTACATATTCAGCAAATGCCCACATGTTCAATGTAATGTTCACCCTTACATTGGTTCCTCCTTTCAAAAACACCGAGCGATATGCCTGGGCCATTTGACTCTGACAGGGTCCATGAAGAAATCATTATCCCCATGACCCGAAGCTATTAATTCCATCTCTCACTCTTCCCTCTGTCTCTCATTTCTCTCATTCTCTAGACAAATTCATTTACATGAAAGACCACTCACACTGGCACAGGGGCCTGCAGGTGAATGGCAATATAACCAACGATTTCATGCAATATTACCATTTCTCAGCTGCACACGCAGTCCACGGGGCTGTGGTAAGTGTATCATTAATAAATCTGCCCCTTTCCCATGACTGAAGGGATCAACATGTTTTAATTATCCTGCCGTGATTTGAACTCGATCAGCGTAGCGTTCAGTTACACAAACATTCCACCAGCGAGCCAGATAAACACTCTGCCTCCGCACTCTGCATACGGAAAGAGGTGCAGGGACAAGGTAAGACACGGTCTGTCTGTCTGTCTGTCTGTCTGGCTGGCTGGCTGGCTGACTGGCTGTATTGCCATAGGAAAGCTGTTTGGTTTGTTTAGTGCAGCAGGAGGACACACGCGTGTATCCTGGCAAGTCTGGACCTGGTTGTGTCTGATCAGCCACAGCAGTGCAGTCATTAAAAAGAAAAGGGGGAACATTTGATATATCCAAATGTGGGTTAGATATATAAAAAAAAAAAAGAAAAAAAAGAAGAACAGAGTTAAATGCTTTGGTCCCCCACCCGGAGTTCGGAACCCATCCAAGGGGTCTCTGGATAAATCTCAGGGGTCAGTATCAATTTATTTTGTCTTACTTTTATCAAAATGTTGTTTCTATACTTTTCTTGTGAAACAGTGCATACCTTCACAACTGAAGTCCTCTAAAAGTCATTCAGACAAAACAATCTGAGAAAGAAAAACTCTATTTGGTTGGATTGCCCTCTCTCTCTATTTAAGGTCCACATTAAGGCCACATATACACCTGTCATGAGAGGTCACAAGACCAAAAGGATGAGAACCACAGGTCCAGAACAAGAATAGTCAGTTATACTCGCATCATCTCACTTGATGAGTTACATGAATCAAGCAATCGTTGTTTCTTCAAAGTTGTTGTTGTGTCTGGTGATGTCTCCGCCTTCACGTGTAGTTCACAGTAGGAGAGCAGCACAAACACTCGGACTGGGACCTCAGCAGTTCACAGGAACAGGCTCAGGCAGTTACTTAGTCATCCTGTGTGTATGTATGTGTGTGTGTGTGTGTGTGTGTGTGTGTGTGTGTGTGTGTGTGTGTGTCTTCCCATCTCCTCATCAGGAAAAACTGCAGCCTTTTTGCTGCTGTGGTGTCTAAGTCCCGTAGGGCAATGGGCAGCTTATGTAGTTCGTACAAACAGCCACAAAGCAGACACATATACACACACACACACACACACACACACATTCACACTGGAAACACACATATGCTCACGCAAGAAGGAACCTGTTATCAAAAGCTCGTCCCACTGGCTGGCTGCCAAAAGAAACGTGCTGAGGCGAACACTAATCCACTTTAAATTACAACGGTACTGAAAGCCTGCGACCACAGCCAAATATTGATATGGGGTCATTAGTCAATTATGGCTGGGACTCTTGTTGAGTGATCAGAGGGGAGGAAACGAGGGCAGAGGTGGACGAGTAGGACGTGTGATAAGTGGTCTGAGTGGAGGAGGCGGTGTTAGCAGGCCCAGGGTGAAACTACAAGCCAAAGTTAGTCGAGACAGGGCTGCAGTGCAAGTAGTGACCACATTCTGCTACTTTTTCCTCTTCATTCTCAGCCTTCAAACTCTCTCTTTCTTGTGGGGAAGTAAGTGTGTGTGTGTGTGTGTGTGTGTGTGTGTGTGTGTGTGTGTGTGTGTGTGTGTGTGTGTGAGATAACCGTTGAATGTAGTGTATTTTCAACACATGCCAACATGTGCTTGCTGGGCCCGAAAAGCATCACCACCCCCCCCTAGTGGCACATCAAGTGTTAGCCTTTTATTACTGCTGGTGCTCTTTCCAAAAAAATGTTTTTTATTACAACTCATTAAAATGAAGATACATCTAAGCAAATGAAATTCTGCAGAACACTTCCACTTCAATTATAGCCAATTACAATTACGTATTATTAAATTCTGTGTGATCGAAACATCCTTTTTAGAAATGTTTTACCTGGTTTTATTTGCTAAATATGCAAGGCACTCCGTTTTCCTCTTCAATTGCAATTAGCATGAAGATGGATAGAAAATTTAGAGGAATCTAATCATTCAATTAGGACCATAGTGTTTCAGGCTAAGTGAAACTACATCAATGCCTTGACACAGATGATACCATTAATTTCCTCTGGGTTAGTAATTTGATAAGGCATCAAATTGGAGAGATTGCATTGCAAAGGGCATCATCACAGCCAAGCCAATTTAGACACTGTGTGGGGCAAATGCTGCAGATAGAAGATGAACTTATCAATGCTTATTAAGGATGATTGTTTTGATTTGAAGTTTGAAATCCTCACATTTTTAAATAGATGTTTCAATCTGTATTCCGTATGGATGTGTTCAGTAATAAATATAGGTATGTTGGAGCAAGCAGAGGCCAGAAAGTCTGCCCTTGACAGATGCTGTTATATCAAGAGCTTTTATTGTCCCAATACCTTTTCCGCAACATGCTTACGCATAAACAAGGAAACGATTGCAGCTCTGGATGGCGCAAATAAGAAAGAAAGAAAGAAAAAAAAGAAGCCCAGTAACAGACCACCAGTAAAGTACAGACCACCTATAAATGCTTTCCATCGGTGGGTTCACAGAAGCACTTCAGCTGTAATACTTTAATTGCTCAGGGACTCAAAGTCTAATAAGGTTTCTAAATCGAGCTGCTTTATTTGTTTTCCTTTGACTCGCGGCTAGAGCAAAAAATGCAGCCACCCTAATTGCAGCGCCGTCATTAAGAGCTGTGGATATTAAAAGTTTCTTCCTCCAAAAAACGAGCATGTTGCAATGTTTTTTTTTTGCTGCTGTTGTTGTTTGTTTTGCTTTTACCCCCCTATTTTCTCCACAGCTGAATTATGGGGCCCTTTCCGTCAAGGCCAGATTCACACAGGAAGTAATTGAGTTTAATGTAAGAAATAAAAAAAAAATAACAAAATGTTGAAATACAGAAGGATAGAGTTCATTTACAGTTTTTTTTACTAGTTGTGTGTGATGTTGTTTTATGACAATTATCTGGGCGCCATTAAAACCAACCTCAGCACTGCGCTCCTATAAAGGGCGAGGGCTTGCTCGTGACAAAGGAGAAGTCGTTAATTCTGTCATTTATTGACTGGCTGATTTTGTTCACTTGGTATTTAAAAAATCAGTCATTTGTCCTCCCCTATATATCAACAAGACACCCAAACTAGAAGAAGAAGAAAAACAACATTGTCTCTTAGCTATTAGCAGTCTCCGGGGGTGACAGATACCTGCATACGTTTGTGCAAATCTCACCGCATCTTGGGGACACATCTGTAAAAATATGTACTCCTCAGATCTGTATTCTTATTCATATTTTAATCAAACTCATCTCGTCTCCCTCTTTGAGCTGCTTACTTTTAATTGAGTTTGTATTACAGTAATTATCAAGTGAGAAGGAAACGAAGTATCTGTCAGCTCGACGTGTCACAGGTACACTCTCACGTTGACATGGGAAGGGTGGGGGCTTGTACTTCCCCTGATGAGGCACACAATGGCATAACAACTCAATTAACACTTTCTATATATACAGCTGTACATGCATGCAGACACACACACATATGCGCGTGCACCCACACAAACAGCAGGGAGGGGAGTGGAAAGGCTGTTTTCCAACCCTTTCTATCGATCCTGTGACTTTGACAGCTACACCTATTGTAGGACCTGTGAAATTAGACAAGACGAACTCTCTTAAGGCAAGTTAACTGTTTTGCCATCCCCTATTACCTGCCAAAGTTTAGGATGAGAGGAAAGGAACGAAAAGTTTGAGGGAAAAGAGGAGGGAAATCTTTCTGTGCATTCATTTCTCTTCACGCCAATCGGAAAGAAGTTGTTCTTTAGGTATCACGTTATATAAAAAAAACGTCACTTTGTATTTATGTTAAACATATTGCAGATCATACTCCATTTTGTCATGCTCGACTCCTACATTTTCTGCATTACTGTACATGTATAAATCTGCTCTGGCTGCTATTTCATTTCTGAATGCCCTATATGGCTTCACAGTTGGCAATCTTTTTTTACTGGGTGCCAGTCAGAGAAAATCCACCTGAAGTTATTTCTAATACGTTGTCCTTCCACTCCCCACATGCCTTTCTTCTTTTTCTCTCTCTCTCTCTCTCTCTCTCTCTCTCTCTCTCTCTCTCTTTCTCTTTCTCTTCTCGCTCCTTACCCCCTTTCTCTCTCTCTGTCCCTCTCTCTCTCTCTCTCTGTCTAAACTTGCGTTCCTTGATGAGTCCTAGCAGGGAATCACAGGCACGGAAAAAAGGTAGGGGCCTGACAGAGATTGATGTCTGAGCGCTCCCCCTGATTCGCTGATTAAACCCATCAATCAATATGCAGAGGAGGTGTCCAATGCAAATGGATCCAATCAGGCGGAACGGACCGGTATTGTCTGTGGTGTTTGTGGCCGAGTGCTAAAGTTAGAGGTGGAGGACGGGCACTTCTGCCCGCTTTGTCTCCCTAGGACAGGTACTAAAAATGGAATGCGGCTCCCAAAGGAGAAAACAGGACAAACAATTTGAGATGGTAACGATTAAGACGAGGTAACTGAGAAACAATGGCGGACGTTCATTCAAAAGAATTGCATTGTGAAGCGCATGACTCCCTCCTGTTCTCTGATATCACGTGCACACTCCCTCTCCCTCCTGTGCAAACAGGAGAAAAAACGGGCTCATCCGACTACAGCTGCTAATTTCACAGCACACACACACACACACACACACACACACACACACACACACACACACACACACACACACACACACACACACACACACGCATACCAACTCACAACATGCACTGGCTCGCGCGCATAGATCATCTGGGCGGCGTTCTCCTTGCGCCGTCCCCATCAGCTCGCACACACACTATCATATTTTCCATGTCTCCATCTTCATCCAATCTTACAGTAATGTTACAGCAGGGACTGTGGCTGGATGTCCCCTCTGGGCCCCGGCTGCTCCCTCAAGTATCTGCCTTGCTCTCACTTCAACCCTCATTTGAATACAAGTAGCATCCTTGGTCATTACAGTAGGAGTGTGTGCCCTGCTTGCTTGTCATTGAGATGTGTGTGTGTGTGTGTGTGTGTGTGTGTGTGTGTGTGTGTGTCTCTCTCTCTCGATGATTGTGAAAGTGACACAGCCGGGATGGATACCATTGTACCCACGGGTCACGTTGGCCTCTGAGAGCCGCTCGCGTGCAGTTGTTTCCACTTTTCAAAAAAAAAAAAAAAAAAAACATGGCTGCTGTTGCAATCACCCCGACCAGCTTTTATTTCTGTCCGGTTCAAGTTCATTTTTCATGATTGTTCCATCAATGTTCTATCTCTATAATTCGGGCAGGCTCACCCGCCCCATTCAAACCGCACAGAATGAGAAGGCTGGTCATTTGTTTCAGTAAATGACACAGATGCTTCTCACTCTGCTTATAGACTTATTCCTCCCCTTTTTAGGGTAAGGGGTGGGGGGTGGGAGGGGGTGAGGCGGTGGCACATGTGAGGGAATGATACCATGACACGTTCTTTCCTCCCTTTTCCTCCTCCTTCATCTCCTCCTTCTTTCTCTCCCCCATCCATCCACCACTCTATCTATCCACCCTCCCCTCTTTCCCCTTCCCCAGCTCCAGTAGGAGACAGCGAGCCCCCAAAATGGCTGCCTTGGTGCCAGGGGGACCACAGGCTGCTCTCCCATCTCCCATAATCACCGGGGCGATGCTCGGATGCCTCCCCCATTTGCATAATGCCATCCTGACACTTTCACTTCCGCCATCCATCACCGGCGGCGTGAGTCCCGCGGCCTGCTCCGTCGCTCTGTCTCCCCCTGATTGCGTCCTGTGTTTATCTGCCCAAGCACAAAAGATTGATTCCCCGCTGTCTCTCGGCCTTATGTTCAGCAGATAGGGATTTTCGCCGAATGATGAAGCACCCAGTCAGCTAATGATAAACAGAAAACACATATTCAAAAGGACGGTCTCCCCCCCTTCCTCTCCGGCTTCAGTGTGGCTGCCGCTCGCCTCGCCTTCTCCTCTGCCATGTGTGGGGAAGGGAGGGATGTCAGGTTAAGGAAGTGAACACACTCTGCAGGGAGTTCAATTTGAAACGCAATTGTTTTCCTGTCAGTCCTTTTACATTTTTTCTGTTGATTTGCTCCAGGGGTAGGGGAAAATGAAGGACCGGGAGGAAAGGGAGATAGCAATTAAAATAAAACTGTCGTCTTGATGGCTGCTCTTGTTCTTCTACACACCACAGTGCAGGCGGATCTGACAGACCGTGCTTTAAGAACATATCCTGGCTGAAAGATAAAAGCATACACGAGTGCAGCCCAGTAGCTTTTTAAGAGGACGGGATTGGTGCAGGAGGGTTCCTATACCACTACTGGAATAGGAACAAACCAATAAGTGCATTTTTCGAACATGATCCAGCATTTAACCTCTGAAAGACACTGTAACATCCAGTGACTGCATGTTGTAACAGAAGCACACTGCACTATTAAAGCCATTAAACCAGCCACTAAAAATGTTTTGACATCATGCTTCACTTTAACAAAGTGGGCTGGATTCACATTTCTTTAGATGGACTTGTGCGCAGTTTGCATTGCGATAAGTGCGCCTCACTATGCTACTGTATGCTGCTGCAGAATGCCAACGCAAAGCATTTCAGCAAGTGCACCAAGTCGGCAAAGTTTCACTCCACGATAACAAAATACTATTAGCTGCTGTCACGTACAGGAGAAGAGAGATTATTTTATTTATTGAAATGAGATTGAAATGATAAATCTCTCTCCCCATGATAAAACACTGGGACTCATAAGCCTAGTGTGGGGGATAGGGATTAGAAAAAGATGGAGGCGAGAGAGAGAGAGAGAGGGAGAGGGAGAGAAAGAGAGGGAGAGAGAGAGAGAGAGGGAGGAGTGAGAGGGGAAGAAATTCATAATGCATAATAAAACAAAAGGTGTCGTGGGAAACATCACTGATATTAAAATCAGAGGCAGACAGATCTATATGAAAAATGCAGATTTGAAAATGTAAATAACCATGGCCCTAGGGGGGAGGGGGAGTGATTCAAAGATAGGATGACAACATGAAGAGAAAGGCATTTATATGGGGGCTTTGATGTTTCTCACATCCAAATTTATGCTACTGACGACCAAAATAATGCCACTGAAGGGGATTTTACACAGTGCACTGCTGGCCCTGTTTCATACCATGATGATATAAAACACATTATGCTTCGCATTATCTCAGTGTGAGAATGACTAGTAATGAGATGATTCACATTCAAGAGGGATACTTAAGATTGCATTTCAACATTTCCAAACAACAACATGTTATCTTCACATTAAAGCCCTGCGCCGAAACAAAAGGCGTTTGATCCGCGCTGGAATGCGTGTTCCTGCAATGGGAAATCCACACAGTGTGCCTAACCTTAACCTTTGAAGATGACCCTCTCACTTTAATCCAAATGCATCCAAGATTGCTTTTGATTTTCTTGCCGGGAGTCGAGCTGTCAATCAAAATCGAAAGGACACACCAGACCCGCGTTAGGATGAACTATCCCTTTAATAAAGCTGACTGCCCCTCGTCACTCGAGAGGCAAGAGAAGATCCTTTCGGGGGAAACGTGCGCCCGCTCCTTCCGCTGTGCCAAAATAATGACAGTGCAGTTAAGTGACATATGAAGGTGCTACAATGTTGGGCTTATCGTTTGTGAACATGTAATTTTTGTTGTTCTTCCTGTTTCGATCCAGTGGCTTCACAAATGTAGCTCCTCGTTGGTGCCTTCTTCCTCCCATTGCATTTGACAGAAGGTTTGTGGGAGTGTGAGAAAACTATAATAGGACACCGTCGTGTTGACTGCCGCACATCTTTTATGTGTAGGAGCGCCAGGGAAAGAGGGGGAGTCGCCGGCTATCTCCCCATGCAAATCCACCACACAAGTTTAGCCTTGTCGCGGTGCTTTACAATACTTGGCTCCCTGAACATTGCCATTAGGGAGCTCTCTCACAGCCATTCTTTTGAATATATCATTATTCTGGCAGCACTATCACATCCAGCTCATCACCATTTTTCTCTTTTTTTTTTTCCTCTTTGTTTTGAATAGATAAAAGCTTCACGAGAAGAGAGCAGTGACTTGCACTTGAAGCACTGGCACCTCACTAGCCAGATTCATTGGCTCTCGAGATTTTGCAGATGTTGTCAAATGCAGAACGTAAGATCTCTCCGATCACAATGCTGCAATTTTCCGAAAGCACAAAAGGTATACCACACGCCTTTTACACATCTGGATTAAACTGTATGAACACTCACCTGCTGGATCTGGATTATAATCCATTTATTAACAATTTATTAACACATTTATTTCATGGATTACTGACATTTACTGCAACACCAACTGCAAAACAGATTATTCACAACCTGGCAACCAAGAATCTGCTCTTATTGTCGGCTTATAACCGATCTGTAAAACATCAGTTACGATTTATTAACCATTAAACAAAGCCATGTGGTACAACTTATAAAATCATAAAGAGTGGATTATTGGAAAGCGGTTCCATTTGGAAGAGAAAATGATAGTGAACATTATCGAGTTCCGGTTTTATCTGCGTATAAAGTAGTTTGTACGATCTCAGTTCAATAAAACGTCTGACAGTCGGACCACCAGTGTTTCTTACCAGGCCAGACTTCATTTTAGCATTGTCGTGTGTTCCCTGATCTAATCGCAATTGGTTTTGTTTGTGAGTGCATATTGTCATAGAAACAATAGCCAAATATACAACAACAAAACCCAAGTTGTGATATTATCCTTTAAAGTGGAATCCGAAATAAGAAACACAGGGAAGTTAGCTAACGTGGACGCCTTAGCACTTCCACGTGCAGCTCTGCTGAGGTCACTCTTCCTGAGCCCTTTAAGAGCACATGGGGCCTTCACTTTGCTCCACAGCTGCTTTTAGTCAGGGCCCGAGGTCCCTCCATCCTCTCCCTCCCCTTCCCCATCCCTTCATCCCTCCTGCCCCTCAGCTTTCTGTTCTCTTGCCAGGACTGTAATCAAGCCTTCAGCTTGTGGCCAGGGCCTACCCCCCTCCCAGTCCCCCAAAAAGCCACCAACAGACTAAACTATGAGAGAAATGAAGGGGCAGAGACAGAGCGAGGCGAGCCGGGTGTGAGAGATAGTCATTAAAACTTTGTGCCCTGTATGCTGAGCGAACACAAGCATAATGTTTTAAATACAGGGATTTCCCGCACTTTGTTTGGGAAAACATTATTGTCCAAAGTTCTGGCACCGTTAAAAAGACGGCAGCGCAGCAACAGTGCGCAAGTGAGCAGCACTAATGAAGAACATGTGCACCTCAAATTCCACTCATAGCATTGTCTGATTAAGGCCTTTGTCAGGACGTTTGTTGGTGGCAAAGGGGTGAGAGTTGTGATTATGAACGCTGTGTACACAAATCATGTTTTCATCTAATTGTCAAGCGAATTTTTAGGAAACTTTTAAAATGTCGCATTAAAGAAGCGTATTAGAAGCGTTTCCGTCAACTGGTTTGGGGCGAGTAACGTAACGTCACAAGTTGACGTTACGCACGGTTTTTAGATTGCAAACTGTCTTGCTAAATCAAAGAGCTTAGAAGCTGAGTTCACTTCTAAATGGAGAGAGGTAGTGTTATACTTTGTAAGTTGGCTGTAAGTTGTGGCAGAGATATTTTGGTGTCAGCGAGACAACCGTTCACCGCTGTGTATGCGCGGTGTGCGGTGCCATGCGATTCAAGCTGTTCGAACCAATTCGTCAGTATTCCCGACGTGGCTGAGGCACAGGCTATGGCGTGCCGCAACTCCACTACGCGCACTGGATGGGACCCATATTCCGATCCTTCCCCCATCCAATGGATACCGGGACTATAGTCATGTGACTTACGAGTTCGCTACGTCCCAACTTATTCGGCAAAGCTGTTTCCATCTCTTCCATCTTTTTTCGAAAAAGGCAAAACCAATACAAGCGTACAAACTTTTGTTCAAATTTTGCCGTTTCCATCAACATTTTCTAATGCGATACTTCAAAATGCGCCTTAAAATACGTTGATGGAGACGTGACTAGTGTCAACATCTTTTAGAGGAATTCTCACTCGAGGGGCTACCTTTTAGACTGTACCTGCTTTTGTGTGCTTTCTCCCTCTCCCGTGTCATCTTCCATGGCCAGAGGGGACGGTGTAGCCGCCATGATCGTGTCCAAACAAACCCCCATGGTATTCCTCTCTCCTGAACAACGCCCTCTCAGATGACATGACTGCAACAGCAGCCCATTATTCTGGACAGCCTTTTTGGTTTGCTCAAGGATGTGATGTTGTCAGTGCTGCCTTTCAAGGCCGGGTCCATGTACAATCTGTCAGGGCCACTGGGAAACAATGCTGAGGATCACTACACATATATGCAGGGCCATAATCCATCCTTTTCTGCATCCACACAATTCAAGCACATGAGCCACATGGGTAATACAATGATGAGAATACTGCTGAAGTGGGCCTTGAATTTGGTTGAAAAGAAAGTTAATTTCTCATTTAAAAAAAAGAAGAAAAAAAAAAGATTAGTGGAAAAGTAAATGCTGGTATGGGCAAAAAAACTAAAAAACATTTGAAATGAAGTTCAGTCCCTACTTCAGAAGAACCCTCTTCAATATATTTAGCATCTAAATATTTGTTTGCCTTCT
The DNA here is from genome assembly GCF_004354835.1 of Perca flavescens. NCBI lineage: Eukaryota > Metazoa > Chordata > Actinopteri > Perciformes > Percidae > Perca > Perca flavescens. Next base: position 11,496,735 of record NC_041348.1, read on the forward strand.
TAAACCGAATTTAAATAAAATAGGTTCACTTTATTTTCTAAAGACATTTGTAAAGGAAAATCCATGGCAGGAAATCCGCCCAAATCCTTGGAAAATCCAATAATATTTGCATAGAGCTTAAAACATGCAAAGTCCCTGCGTACGAATTAAGCTGGAAAGGAAAGCCCTGCTGGTTATGCATTAAAATGGATTGGAAGCAGGGTTTGACTCCTACAGGTAAAAGCCCTGGAGTGACGACTGGTTTTGCACTTTGAGGAGACAAAACCCAGAGATGTCCCTTCACTGCTGTCCAACTCCCCACTGTGCTGCAGGATAATCTTTTTGGCAGCGCTGCACATTCCTCAGTGACCCTCTCCAGCTTTTTACACCTACCCTGAATGGAAAAGATGCGCACAAAGACATCTTCTACTGTCCGTGGCACTGGGCCATTGATGTACAGTGCCGACGTAACGGTTAGATTCCATTGTGAGAGGAACGAGAAGAGAGACAAGCTTGTGCACAACGGTCCGTCAGAACATACCGTTTAAAAGAGGCAGTGTACATTTACTAAGTAAAGTACTCAAAGTACAAATTTGAGGCACTTGTACTTTACTTGAGTCTTTTCTTTTCATGCCACTTTCGACTTCTACTCCACTACATTCCCGAGAGAAATATTGTACTTTTTACTCCACTACATTCGTCTGACAGCTCTAGTTACTAACTATCTTACCAATTAAAGAGGCGCTATGCAGTTTTGTCAAATTCTTCGCTGTTTTCTCGCTTTTTGCTCGCAGGTTTCTCTATAGAGCTCCCCCTACAGCTTTAGAATAGATATTTGGCAGCTCCTATGTTTACTTGTGTCTGAGTCCTCGCTCGGTCAGTCTGCCGTTTCCTTTTTCTCTGTTCCTCCGACAATGCTTTCCTAGCTTTTTACCTCTTTTTTGCCGGCTCAGCCATGACGATAGTGTGAAAAACTCCATTGCTACCTTGTTCTTATAGCTAGCCGGTTCCTGAATGGGTTTATGTGTGCAGTGCCACGAAGCAAATTGTTACATCGCAAGACCTGATATCACGCGATACTTCCTGACGATGAGGCCGGCGGCTCACCGGCCCGAAAGTTGCAAGGGTAGTTTTTCCGCTCACAGGCGCTAGGGGGGAAGCGAGATGACCACCATTCAACTCGTATAAAGTCATATAACCATTCCAATGACTCCGAAGTAATTTCACCCTAGGGTCCTTTGCACCATGACCTCGAGCCAAACACCCCCCCAGAAGCTTTTTTCACCTGGGTCGAACATTGGGAGAGTTAGCGTAGAGCAGCGTTAGCCGCTGAATAGCTTAGCGCAGGGGCTAATGGATCCGAAGTGTCTCTTAACATTACCCCACTAATAATGCCCGAAATGATACCAAACGTCTACAGTAGTACAAATAGGTTATACGCTCATAAAACGATGGATTGTAAAGTTTGTAAGTACACCAGAAGTTTATAAAACTTGCCTGCTGGCTTCTGCTCTCTGCTGTTGTTGTTGCTGCTGTGAGACGAGTGCTTAGGGCCGTCTACAAATTACTACACCGAAAAGAGATGCAACAAAAATATTTCTTTATTTAACTTATTTTTTAAAGTAAGTGCTGTAGAATAACTAGCAGGAGACAAGTTATAATTGAGGTAAGTTTGGAGACATTACCTTATTTAATCATTAAATTAATAAATATTTTTGTTGCATCTCTTTTCGGTGTAGTAATTTGTAGACGGCCCTAAGCACTTAGTGGGGTAATGTTAAGAGACACTTCGGATCCATTAGCCCCTGTGCTAAGCTATTCAGCTGATAACGCTACTCTACGCTAACTCTCCCAATGTTCGACCCAGGTGAAAAAAGCTTCTGGGGGGGTGTTTGGCTCAAGGTCATGGTGCAAAGGACCCTAAGGTGAAATTACTCCGAACCATCACTTTAAGCTAAAAAAAACTACATAGTTCCCCTTTAAGATTTTTGCACACAAAACACATGTAGTTTATGAAATACGATGTTTCATTATAAATCAAACTCCCCCGACAATATAACAAGTCCAGCTGAATTGATTAGCCGATTAAACACACAACCGTTTGGATAGTTTCCTGTTTCGAACGAGAGGATTTTTACTTTTGATACTTTAAGTACATTTTCCTGATGATACTTACATACTTTTACAACATATTTTTTTTATAATTTATTGATATTATATATATATGTATATATATATTTATATATTTTTTTTTTTTACAGTGTGGTATTAATAATTTTACTTGGGTAAAGGATCTGAATACTTCTTTCTACCACAGAAAAGAGGGAGAACATGGAAGGGTTTTCTTTAGCTGAAGTTCTTCCAAGGCCGGTGCTGATTACAGGACCCGGCCTGACACAGTATGCCTGTGTGCTGTCAACTCGGGGAAAACAAACATGGAATTTATAGCACATTAAGAATTCAACAGGCAATCTATTCAAGCAATTAATGGCGTATGAAAATAAGCTCTGTTGGCGTTGAAAGCACTCCAACATGAATGTAGGCCACGACTGTTGTGTGCTTTTGTTTTCCGCTGATTCGCCCTTGAGGATCCCAGTTCCAGCAGCTCGCACTCTTCACAAAGCTTCCCTTGCAAGTTGTTGTGGCCCTCTTTCATATTCAGGCGTTACAACGTACGGCATATCTACGAATACAGTTCCTCCTCTGTTTGTCCACAAAGCACAGTCGAGGTGATTGCGATTACACTAAACAATGTTTGACATCGGCGAGATATTCGGGACGTGCCGTCTTTTGTCATCTCGGAATTGAAAAATTACTCTACTTTGAGCAAGCTGTCATCTGACAATAAACAGGCCCCGTGGTGGAAATGTAAGCATTCAGGTATTCTTGTAGGGAAACAAACAATGTAAAACTACTGGACACCCAGTTCCCCTTCATTTCCATGTTTTCAAGTGTGTTTAGCATTCTCATCTAATTACTGGTTGGGCAGAAATGCTGATTCTGTAGCTCACTGATGTGTTCTAACTACACAAAAAAGACACATACACACACACACACACACACACACACACACACACACACACACACACACACACACACACACACACACACACACACACACACACACACACACACACACACACACACGCACGCAGGCACACAAACGAGCTTTAGGCCTATGGAGATGCAGGGAAGTGACCTCTAGCCTCACCATGTTTACTTTTTTGCACTGTACCATTATCACTCACAACACATTCCTGCCATATTTGTGAGGGTCTAAAGTGCCCTGTTGAGCTGTTTCAACTGCCCTTTTGCAACCTCTACCAAACAAGGGTTTTTGAAATTAGAAAACACAATATTTCAATTTCCAGGGCTCGCGTTTGTTCTTTGTGTGTACATTGTCTGGTAAAATTATTCCTAAACCCACTGCATAAACTGAAACATGCATGTTGGTCAGACTTAGGAAAAGTTCCTTTTTCCTTAGTTTGCCAAAACATTGGGAATCTGATGAAGCTACCTGGGCTAGAAATTCAAAATTATGTAATGAATCTATCCTAAGGGCTTTTCAGACACAAAGAAGTAAGTTCAGTACACAGTGGAAAGCCGGAACAGTAAACTAAGACACTTAGCTCTGACCCATGAGAGGGATTATGGTGAGGCTTTGACAGCTCAGGAGTTCCACAACAACCTCTTAGGACAGGATTCTGACCGTGTGTGTGTGTGTGTGTGTGTGTGTTTTGGTTTTTTTTTTTTTTTTTGCCTGAGGTGTTTCTTAGGAGTGTCAGAGGAAAAGAAAACAACCATGAGTGACGTGGATTTCGAAAGAGTTGTTATGAGTGCACCCCCTTAAATACACACCTCGTCAGGCGATTTCCAGGAGAAGGTTAACGTTGCACACAGCTTGTAGTCTATACCTTCCTCCTATACATTTACAGCGTACCGTATTTGTGAAGAACGGAGAGACAATAAATGTAAAGCTTAAATGGCCTCCTTGTATGAGTGGCCGATTAAAGACAGCGTCTCTCACATTCACGATGCCAATTCCGGAAATGTAGGCCTACACATGATAATTCCAAAGATTCGCACACGAGTGACACAGAGTGATCGTTTCAGCGCTTCACACATGCACAACATTAGTTTCACATGTTGTAACCTCGTAAAATGATTCTCAAGGAGAGGCTGGTACAGATTAACACAGTGTACATTATAGACCACTGATGCCTCCCTGACATGTGACCAAAATTAATCAGATTTAGATTCAAGTGATCAAACTGTAATTAATCATGTGAAGAGGGAAATGATCCTTGACGCGGCTCCAGCTGCGAGATGCCTCTGTTTGGTCCCGCGTGCCCCTCTTACAGGGGGTCCACCGGGGCTACATTAAGAGGCTTTGTGCCAATGTCACCTAAATTACAGTCACTTAACACAACAGATGTACTGAATGTCGAGCAAATGATGTGCTCGGGTTGGGGTGGCGCATTCACATGCATGGAATAAATTTTACCCAATGTATCAAACGTGTTTTTTGTTGCATCCTCTCCCTCTCTCAATGAATTTGCATTTCGCTGTGTGCATAGCATGCTCCACTAACCCACCCTGTCTTGTATGTCAATCTCCAAACAACTCCATCCATGGCTCTTTTATTTGCCGGCCTTTACGGTCTCCAACGCGGCTTCTGCATAGGTAAATTAAGCGTATTTATTTCAGTGCATCAGTTTGAGGAGATTTCCTCTGCTCTTATAGACTCAGCAGTGGATATGCCAGACAAGCTTAGTTCAGAAGATTATTTTTCTCTTTGTGTGTCAGACTCCTCAGCAGAGGCACAGGCAGATACAGGTATTCAGATGGGAGCCAACGCCGACCGGGCCATTGTGCTTTCCTGCGCGCAGGAACAGAGCCTTCTGGCATCGCAGGTATAGAGGGGGACAATAACCCAGGGTTGCAGGCACAAATTACATTCATCAAGTTTATCAATAGCAAGTCGGGATTTAAGCCAACGAGCTCACTCTACCAACACCTCCTCCCCCTCCTCCATAAGTCTGGCTTTCAACGCACAAGTTAATTCTGCATACACCGAGAGAAATGATCTGCTCACAATTACGCCTCCTTGGATGGATATTTTATGAAACCAACACCGCTACTGCCACTACTCTGGCAACAATCCTTAAACATCAGTAAAGATCTCACATAAGTACTAAAAGCAATGCACTGATACTATAGCCGCTCTTTTTATGTGATGGAGAGAGAGGGAGGGAGAGAGCGATTATTGCCAGTTTAAACGATGAAACTTGTCAACTGTCTGTAATTGTTCTTTACTGGGAGAAAGAATGAAGTAAGAGGAGATATATTCTAAAAAATCATAAGCTATTATGCTCCAGAAAGGGTTTGTGGTGCGGGGCGTGTATCCACATAAAGCACTGCTGAGAAACCTCCAGCAAATTACCCCGCAGGCCTGCAAGGAGGGGGAAATATCACTAATTGCCCTCCATTCTGTCAGGTCAATTGACTCTAATTGGAAAAATAATAAAAAGCATACTACCCCGGGTGCAGCAAGCTCTGAAAACGACAGGGTCCTTTTTGGAAAGAGAGCGAAGGGGGTGTGAGGGGTGGGGGGTGGGGGCTCAAATTCATCAGTACAAATATGGCATCTGAAATCTATCTTTGCCACTGCCATTCCTCCTTAAAAAACAATTACAGCGTAGCTTCCTCCTGCAACCATCGGCAGCTATAATTACAGGAGAAAGGGCATGGGTTACATACCAAGTGAGTATAATAAAATTGCACATGATTAGGCATTCATTTGCATAATCTGGCTCCTTTTTACACCTTTATTTCTGATCTTCAATGGTATTGTGTGCGGACGCATGTCTGTGTCAGTGACGGCGGGAGGGGCTTCTGGTCAGCTGCTGTTGAATTGTCTCCCCGGAGAGCTCGGTAATTTGGAGTCAAATGAGCGTAGTGGGGAGGCCGGGCCACCTACAACAGTTGGAGTATACAGTAGGAGAAAAAGGAGGTATTGAAAATGAGCGATGCCCCAGGTGTTGGCAGTCAAGAGGGAATAGAGCTAATCTACTATCTACATTACTAAATTATTGGAGATGAATGGCTCTGCTAATATAATCTTCCACCCCGAGGGGATGATCCTAAGATTAAGGGTCTGACTCAGTATTCATTGCAGTATTCAGCCCTTTGAGTCGCTCAAAAGTTGTAATTTTATTTAAGACCAGTGCTTACCACAAACCACACCAAAGTCCTCTAACTTGGCAAATATATAAACAGAATCAGTTTATAAAGTATGTTTTTCTTCTCGTCCAAAACCGAGTGATTGATACGTTTGATCAAAGTGGTCAGTGGCATATCAAATTGTCTCTACGAATTTAGTTAAGGAACTTTCCATGATGCATTTGGCGGCTTTTCTGTATTCGTCCAAACGTATAAACCGGAAATCATATTCTAGATAAATGACTTGTTTGAGGAGTTCCATGTGTTTAATTTCGATAGAGGAGTAAGAAGTCAGAGGTCAAATTTAAATGTTTTTTATTGTTCTGCAATTGTGGATCAAGAGCTGACCAGAGCTGAACTGAAACGGAATCTATAGTCGGTAATTGAGTTATTGATAATGGCCAACAATAGGATCATAACTCCCCCCGAGAAACAATGTTTTCATTTGGATTCGGTGCGATCGCAGGTCTTGGAATCCTTGTGATTAATTCACTGGCATGTAAGGCTTCCGGATGACAAAGACATTCTCCTGTGAGACCCACTGGCACATCCCCCGCCAGCGACGTCTTGCCCCTAGAGACAAACTTTGGATAAAACAATGACAGGAGCCCAGCGGCACACCAACCAGTGCCAAACAGCACACCCACCTGCTTATGATCAATGAAAGCTCACCGTATACTATCTCGGCGTGCCACGCCAGCCACTGATGAAAGGCCTCATCGTTAGTGACCGTCTTTGATCGGCTCTATCTCCTGTTTTGAAATGTAAATTGACGGGAAAAAGGAAAGGGCTCCGTGAAGGAGTGGCACGCAAAGGAGAAAAAGGGGACCCCACCCTCTGGGGAGATTACCGCCACCCCAGTCAGACATGTGTCAAGTGGGGCTTGATGAATCCTGGGAAAATAAAAAAAAAAAAAAAAGGTATGAAGAAAAAAAAAAAAGGAGACAGAGAAAAGAAAGCCCTTTCTCTTCCCTTCTTGCCATCTTTTGCACATCCCTGCCTCTCAGATCATCATCTCCCGCCCTTATTCTGTCAACGTCCTTCTTGATGGTTACTGTCAGAGGTGCGCATCTCTTTTGTAGTGTGGTGTTTTGCTGCTGCCACAGTGGAGATGCTTCCTTCCTCTGCATATGTACAAGTAGGCAAGGGTGCGGAGCGGATGCCTGTGGTATCCACTGATCCTGACACACCTTTGGGAATCAGAAACCAAAGGACAGAGAGAACGCTTCTCGAGAAATAGTGGGAGCATGATATCGGAGTAGAGGGATTTGGTTGGTGGTGGTGGTGGTGGTGGTGGTGGTGGGGGCTGTTGCAAGGGCAAGGCACACGTCTGTGACATTGTGGATGCTAAACGCAGGCATGACAGCGAACCGCTACGCTGGGCAACCTTAAAGGAAAAGGGGAAAGACACGGAGAGGGTCGGCTGTTTAGGAGTGTAATCCTAATCCATTTTTGGGTCAGTACGGAGCGAAGGAGGGACGAGACGAGTCACGGGGAGGATGGGATCGTGGGCGTTTGCGTGCGCGTGCATCGGGCCGTTCCACACTTGTGAAACGGAATGTCTCTCTCGTCACATAAGGGCGGAGGTGTCACCTTCTCGGTTCACTCCTGTGTGTCTGTCTGCCTGTGCTTGAAAAGACCGTTGCATCATTTGAAGTGACGATGAAATAGAATAGCTAAATAATGTCCCAGCAGGAGGCCGCTCGCAGAGACGATACAATGCGCAGGGCCTGCAAACTAATGGCCAGCTGTCTTATAATGAGCTCCGGCGATCCAGGCTGGCTGATTACCCCCCTCCCACCATCGCCGTCCCCACTGTGGGACATTACGGGCACTATGGGGTATGGAGGGGGGTGGAAGGGGAGTAGGAGTGCAGAGGTGGGAGATGAGTGTGGGATTGTCCCTCTCTCTCTCTCTCTCTCTCTCTCTCTCTCTGTCTCTCGCTCACACACCCCTAGCCCTCCATCACCACTACTGAGCACCGAAAACCCTCTCAGTTAACGAACCAAGAGTCGTCTAATTAGAGCTCAAAAATTCATGAGGGTCCTCATTAATATTGAATATCTGTTGTGGGCCACGACTTCAAAATAAGTACTTGCATATGCAGATGGAAGGTGAGAGAGAAGGTGGGTGGGAAGGAGGGAGAGAGGCAGCGAAGGAAGGAGTGCATTGTGCACTGCCAAAGCAAAGGTATTGAGGTAAAGGTGGAGGGAAGGAGGTATAGAGAGGATCTAAGGAAGCAGGGAGTGGGAAGTACATGAAAAGAAGGGCGACGAATTCGGAGACAGATGAGGAGAGGAGATGGAGGGAGAGCAGAGAAGAGGAAAGGGGAGGTGAGGGAAAGGGATGGGACCCCAGAGAGTTGTACCTGTAGAGAAGAGTTGTAATGTTGGAGGACTCTCCTGGGAGAATATGCATGGTCTTTAATGAGGAGGGTGGAGCGCAATGGCGAAGAATAACACAAAAAAAAGAAAGAAAAAAACATTCCGCTCTTAATCCCTCGCTGAGAGGAAAAAAACTCTTTCAAGCAGGTACGCAGAGGTATCACTTTTCAAGTCCCTCACTCCTTCTGTTTTACCCTGGAAAAGGGTACACAGATAAAAGATACTGTCATTTGAAGATTGTCTGCTACCAACAACCATCATTTGCCTTTGAGATAATTCTGGGTTTTTTTTCCCTTCAGATTTAGAGGCATATGGGTAATGCAGAGGAGGAGAGTGGGGAGGGGGTGGGGAGGGGATACACTACATTAACTATATGTCAGCCACTCTGGAAGACATCAAGAAAGTCATTTCATAGTGAAGAAGAAAAAAAAAGATGACACAAATAAACAATTTCTCCTCACACGGCCATACAAGTGGTTGAGTTTTGTCTTCCATATCACTGCAACCATATTTCCGTGAGGCCGTGAGTAGAAGTGTGTGCTCAGGCCTCAGTAAGGGCACCAGGTTTTGGCCCCAAATGCAATTAAATACACTTTTGTTTAGCCACATATGCGCCCCTGTTAGCCACAACACAAATCATATTGCTGTCTGTCTTGGGTTTCCCCGGCTTCATACAAATCAGGGTCAGTCTGGTCCGGTCAGGGCCGTAGTCGAGTCTCGAGACCAGGGCTAGTCGAGACTGAGTCCAAAAGAGAGACAGTCAATACAGAGACAGAAAAAATAAGAATCCTCTTCAAGACCACTTACCTACCTGTTCATATTTTATGTGATGCCAGAGACAGTATATCTTCTATTTTAAGATGATCATTTTGCATTATTACTCGTAATGATCGAAAAGCAAGTGCAGAGTAACACCACGGTAGGATCAAATGAGGCCATATTATTAACTTTGAGTAGAGCCAGTTCACATAACGCTGAAGTGCAACTTCACATTTAAGATGTTGAGTCTTTTTATTCCGGTGTAACAATAACATCCTGGACTGCCAATGGAAAATACAGCAACACAGGTGTCACTAAACAATCGATGCGTTCCTATTCTTGAACGTATTGCTGGTCTTGAAGAATCCTTAGTACAAAGTGCTAGCTGACATTGTGTCTGTGGCCTAAAATTAAACTGATTATGCCTGATGATTGAGGTATATGACGCAGCCGGGCATATACCATGTGCTTCTCGGATGCATTTACATTTGCTTTTGTTCTCATTGGATAGCTAGCCGATCTGCCACAGAGGCAGAGGGGTCAAGTGTAAATGTGTAGGTCATGTCCTTGTTTTGTGGTCTGCTGGTTCACAAACTAGTGATAGGTTTGGAAACCTGTGTTCGTATGACACAAAGAAAATGTTCACCTTGCCTTATTGACCACTGCACGCGTTAGCTGTAGCAACATACGCACCGACCAGGAAGCAGCCAGTTAGCTTAGCTTAGCATAAAGATTTTAAACAGCCATCTGCCCACCAGCACCTCTAAAGCTCACTTATTAACACATTAGATCTCATCTCATTAGTGTAAAAATGTAGAGGGGCATAACTGTATGTGCTGGACTATTTTCTGGGTCAGACACATGCATTTCCTGGAGTTGATCACTTACTCTCAGCAATAAAGAAAATAATCTTGTTTCATCGAAGATTCAAATCAAGTGCAAAAGGGTGTGTGAGGCAGCTTGTGAGCTAAGCTTACCGCTCTGTAGCCTACCTGTGTACACATATGCATGCACGCAAACATAAATGTGCATGCACACATAAGTGAACGCATGTTTGTGTGTGTGTGTGTGTGTGCATGTGGGTGTAAGGGCAAGTCTGATTGTGTCAGCTCAGGCATCTGTTCGCCCATGTGTGCTCAGCGCTTTTTTTGCTTGTGTCCATGTGTGTGTTTGTGCGAAGTGACTGGGGTTGGGGCCAACCTGAGCGCTCTTCCTTAATGTGTCTGGGAGGTCCAGAGGAGTCGAGGGCTTTGGAGGGTGTGGATGTGTCTGCACTAAGAGATTTATAGGCTTCAGCCAGGATCACTCTCTTTCTCTGGTGCCAAGTTAAGCAGTAGCATAATTAAAACCTCAGAGGAATCCTTTTGAAGTCAACAATGGGCTCTTAGGCAAACCTTAATGCAAACGCACATACTGTACACACACGCACACACACACACACACACACACACACACACACTCTAAGTCATGCACCCACTTGCGCTGTGTCTTTGCTCTCACACTTACAGATACACACACGACCACACACATATACTCTATGTCAGTGTATCTTCACACACTCTGGAAAGATGCAGGGTAGATTAGATTAGAGCTCTATTTGTTGTCAAGAAGGAAATTCATTTCCACGGCCAGCCAGTTGCAGGTACATTCATACAAGACAGTTATTACCCTGGCATATGGTTTGACACAGACCAACACACCATCACGGTGGGAATGCACTCATATCAAGAAGACATTTCACATAGTTGCAAAAAAAAGAAACTAGAAGTCTAGTGTGCTATTAAAGGTGGGGACAGCATATGTGGCAAAATAATGCATCAGTTATATGACTTATCCCGTTTGTAAGCATACAGAAAGAAATGACATTTCCCTAAATGCTCTCTCTCTCTCTCTCTCTCTCTCTCTCTCTCTCTCTCTTCTCTCTCTCTCTCTACACACGCACACACGCACAGACATACTGTACAGGACAATTACTCACATTAAACACCCAACAGATGCCATCTTGATTAAATTTGACCGTACAAACACAAATGGAGGCGAGCGGGTCTGCGTCAAGTGTTCCCAGAGCATATGCCGTGCAGGTCGTCAGGAGCCCGGGAAAGAGGGAAGGATCTGAGACCGCCTGCTGTTGTTGCCCTGCTGACAACACACCGTGGAAAATACCCTCCGAGCCTGTGACGGCTCGGGCCGCGACCCACCATCCGGCCCTGCCAGGAGAATTGACCCGAAACACTGAAAGATGTTAACAGAGGACGAGAGACTACAGTGGATGTTAAGTATTTCGCCGTACGTGTAGATCCCGACCTTGTTAAGTGAACAATAGTATTGCTGTGGAGACACAACGGAGGTGTAAATTGGACAATCCGGGCTTTTTCTATAATGAGATCTTTCTGTGTATATTCTTTTCACAGCTCCTGGCTCCACATCAAAGTGGGAGACGGTAGTTTGTGTATCTCAAGGTTGCAAAGTCAAGTTAGATCCATGCCCTGGACCCATACTAACGTAGATCACAAGTATCGAGCCTTGTAATATGATCACAGTGGGAGTTCACAATGTGAGCTAACTCGGTCTTCAGAGGGGAGGAATAAAAAAATAAAAAAATGTGGGAACCTTATCTGCCGTTGCCCATAACCCATGCAGGCACGATGGTGGCATGCATCGATAAACTCATAAACAAACTGTAATTACTAGCCCATTAGAGTCAGACCCTCACAAACACAAGCTCATAATCCGTACACAGGAGGGATGGAGGCTTGTCGCTCATTTTCATAGAACCCACTGAGCTAAAAAACTAGAGCAAAATACTTAATGATTTGTAACTGGGGGACAAACAAACCATTTGATATAAGGAGCTTACACACTCTCAAAAGAGATGTAGCAATGTTGACGCTCATGCTCATCACTGCGCACAGGCCCCTTTGTTTGAATTCTTGCAAAGCTTAATTTATAGGGGAGGTGATCAGAAAGTGGAAGGCAAATTGGTGTTTTATTTGAGGTGGATAAACATGTAGTCCTCTGCTGGGAGTAATCAGGGAAATAATCACTGCAGCCTCGACAACACATCTACTTGAGGAAGTTTCAAGATAAATAGCCTTGTTGTTTGAACTGGACCCTGTGGAGTGCAGTTTGTTTTCCCCTATACGTCTAGACAGAAAGTCTGTTGACAGTCCAGGCCATGCTCACTGGGAGACAAACCCAAGTCCAGAGGGATTGAAGGCAGGAACCTCGAGTTCATTCATTATACAAGGCAAGTCTCTCTTCGGCTCTAGAAAGTCACTCTACAACCCTAACCAGGCCCGCCACATTTTTGAACGATACCGTGGCTTTCCGGTGACATTTTGGACATTAATATAGCAGGGATTACTCATATTCACTCTCCATACCTTTATGTAATCGTATGGACTCCTTCATAGGGCATTGGTCAGGTCCTCTAACCTGGGATATATGGGGCTCTATGTCCTTCCCCTGCCTCCTAGTTGGACTGAAGGGATATGCTATGATCCGCTGAGACTCTGAGCGCGTATGTGTCAGTATGTGTATACGTTGTACCTAAATCTGCTTCACTGCTAACCTTCAGTGGACGCTGTATGACTGAGTGATCAAGCAGATCAAGCCCGCATCTCCCTTAGCTTTTTTCTACGGTGACATTTTGCCAAACCCCAGGCAGTCCTGATCCTCCGCAGCCCATGTTTATTCAAGAGGCAGGTGGGCCAACCGAGCCAGGAGACAAAAAACAAAAGGTAACTTTATCCAAGGGACATGGGTAGAAAATCAGTCTGCGTAGCAAAACAGGGAAACACTATATATAAATTTACAGTAATCTCTGTTGGTTTGTTGTAACACATGACACAATTGCAGATGTGCAGTTTTGTTCTTTTTTGCTGTTGTCTTTAAAAAAACACCCCTTCTATTTCAGTTTTCCTCCAAGGAGCTAATAATTGATTATTCATTGTTGCCATTATAATTTAACAGAAACACATTCTGGGACTGCAAACACTCTATGGCAAATATAAATATGGCAAAAATCATCTCACTGTATCAGCAGTCATTCTTTAATGTAATCTGTTGTATTCTATTTTTTGCGGACACGATTAGTTATTAATAGATAAATTGTCTACATTATTGATCATGCAAATATGTGACATTGTCTCTCATTTCTGCTCCTTAAACTTGAGGACTTGCTGCTTTTTGCTGTTTGCGTATAATTTGATTTCAAGTATTTAAGCAATTTAAAGGTCCAATGTGTAGGAATTTCTCCCATTTAGCGTTGAGATCACATGTCGCAATCAACTCTCTCGCACCACGCAGTTCAAAGTACGTATTACAGCTACGGTAGCCTTCACGCTTCAGAAAGCCGGTCTCTTGTTCTTTTTGATATCCTTTTTATTTTTTCTGGACGAAGAAGAAGACTCCTGTTCCTGAAATTTGGATTTTGAATAGAGCATGTGTTGTCCTCCATGTTTCCTTCTTCAAACTTGCCGGGGCCGGGAAGCTACGATACCCATAAGCAGCATTAGCAGCACCTGTGAGGTTATCATGTGACAGCGAAAACGCGAAAGGCGGAGAAGTATATCCTGTATGTCCCTTACCGGCTAACGTATTTCAAGATGACGCATGAATATGGAGCGTCTACCCCCAGTTCATGCAAATGCAAATGTAAAATTTCAAGCCAAAAGAAATACTTGGAATTGATGGTGGTGGTAAATATTCATGAAAAAGGACAAGTTTGTGAACGGGCAACACAGATTTTGATAACGAACACTTTAAAGATGTCACTTTGGGCTCTGGGGAAAAGTGATTTCTGACATGTTGCAGACTAAACAATTCAGTTAATTGAAATAATACAAAGTTTCATTCATTGTAGAAGATATTAGCTCTAACAATTGTCAGTACAGTTCTTCATGAAAAGAGTCCTTATGCAGGCTGCAGAAAGTACTCAAAGAGGAAATGCCTTTTCAAAACTGCATACGTCCTTTAACTTCCTAAACATTATTAACCATAAAAAAAAAAAAAAAAAAAAAAAAAAAAAAGAACGGTAGCATTCTCTTATGCCAGCAGGAATAAAATGCCTTTAGGTCACGTGTGGTAAATAATAACTGGTGTTGCTTGAGCGAGTAGAGAGTTATTAATTATAGTACCTGGCGATATGTTCAAGTGCAAGGTATCAGCCTCTGTAGCGCTAACGGGCTGCTAATGCGGTTGGTGTTTGACCGGCGCTGAGCTCTCTAATATGTCTGCAGGGACGCACGAGGTTCTAATTAATCTAAGCCCGTCCATCCCCTGGGAGGCATCAGGGAAAGCAAGGGGTATCAGCACACTTATCCACATATTACACTCAACGCTCTCACTGGGATGCTGAAATGGGATGCTGGGCTAAAGGGTTGCAATTGTTCTTCTCTCACCTGGCAAATCTCGTGTTTGGAAAAACAAAAATATGAAAATGATCCATCTTTTTTTTCATATATTTTACGACTTATCTGTCAGTCAAATGAGAAAGTGTCACTGGAGTGAAGCTTTAATAAAAAAAAAAATTTTTAAAAAAAGAATATTCATGTCCTGTCTGACTCACTCAAAGTTTCCTCTGCTGAAAAGGTTGTCTGACGGAGGATGAATCTCATGCATGTTTGTCAATATAATTTGCTCCCCCCTCACCCCAGAGGAACATGCCAGTCCCTTAAGGTTTCCGACTCAAATGCCAACATCTGTCTGGCAACGGAGCCAGAATGAGACAGACTAGGACACCTTCATCAGAGGTATTCTCTGGTTGACGGAAGCCACAAGGTGGAATTTTGGAGATGAAATAATGGGCGAGCTGAAAGAGGCTTGAGTATGCAAATCCCCCCACTGCACCCACCCCCTGTGTTAAACAATCCATCTTGATTAATATTTCATGTAATGAAAGTCTAAAGTTGAAACTTTTCTGCTTTCCCAGAGGAAGACAAACGCCTTGTTTTTGCCTGTTTTTCATACTTTCACGTGTGATGTCATTTTCTGGGCGACCTTGTTGGAAAAAAAACGGAGACAAAACATCTTGTAATAACGGGCCAAAAAGAGCCAGCTTCTCTTTTCAGTCTGGAGCTCACGATAGTCTGAGTGAAAAGCGAGTCCAAATATGCTGAAAGTCCAAAAAAGCATTGAGATCCACAAACAATTTGGCATGGCTGCTTACACTTATCCCCATTCACAAACCTTCTTTTATGTACGTTTGACTTGGCACCATCCGCGCTCCCTCCTTCCCAAGCCCAAGCAACTGATAGACAGAGTGGGTGAGAGTAGCACATCACAGTACCACATTGCGCTCTACCTCACCACTTTCATTATATTGTCATTTTGAATTATCAGCAGCGATGGACTGGCAACGATGACTGACACATTCCTGTGAGCGGAGCAGTATACAGCCTGGCTCTCCAGCGTGTCCTGGCAAGCCCTACTTTATGCTTTGCCAGACGGGAGAGGGCCGGCCAAGTGTCTGGCCAAGGGGCTGCACTAATACTGCATGAATAGGGGGGGGAATCCCCTGCCCCCATGCTGGCTGAAAACAATACGTCTATGTTGAAATGGGAGGCAATATACCTGCATGTGCTCATCCTGTGATTATATGTAATTGAGTAGAAAAGTCACATAAAAAGGCAACAATGCAGATATGGTAGGGTGAGTACATTTTAATATCAGCACTGTATCCATTACCAAAATGTCAATTTCGAGTCAAGTGATATAATTGAATAAGACAGATGCTCTGTTTGCCAGAAATATGAGGCATTACGACTAATGTGTCAGTGAAAGTCTATCTGAAACGAGCAAGGGTGACAGAAAAGATATCACTATAAAATGCGGTTTTAGCAGCAAATTAGATCGCGGAGCAACGGATTTCACCATAATTTGCATTTTGCATGTAAGCAGTGTCGTGCCAAAAATACTTGCCGCAAAACACCACAGCAGCGGCGGTCTCAGGGGGCTTAAGAGTACCGGCAGACGAGAGCGAAAATGGGAAGAAAGAGTGAAAGACAATGAAAAGGAAGAGGGAGGGAGCAAAGAGAAAGAGAAAAGAAAAAGAAAAAGAAAAAGGACATGCTAATAAAATAAAAAAAAACAAGTCCCAGTGTAGCAGGGCGATGGCCGGGATCTTGTGGGACATTACTTTTCACAAGACGCTGGGATCCACATCAACCAGTTAGCAGCGGTTTTACAGCTATGACTCTGTGGTGAAAACCACTTTGTTGCCTTGGATCTAAATTACGTGTTCATACAGAATCATGGGCTCTGACACCGAAAGGATCCAAAACACTGATCCTCTGTGTGTTCTACTGGCCAGACAGCACTTCAGATTTGTATTTTAAAAGCTAAAAAAAACGTCTCATAAGTACACATGTCTGGGCATTATTAGGGTTTGTGTTGCCTGGTAGGGTGGAGCTGAGATAAGAGACAGTGAACATGAAGAAAACGCAGCCACACGCCCCACTGTGCTGCTTTTCTTTCGACTAGAAACACAAGGTTACTCACTGACTCTGTAGTTCTTTTAATTTCCTCAGGACTGCAACTCTTTAAAAGACAGCCGGTTAATCTGATCTCCTGCAGTTCACATAAAAATAGTTGTTAGTTGAAGTTCTGAACAGTCGTGTTTCGGCTGATTTTTTTCAAACGGATAAAAGGCAATTTGTTAGTTTGACAACGGAGACCGCGAGGTCAGGAAGTGATGGTGTGAATTTGTTTGAATGGTGTTCTTAAAAACTGTAGTCTAATTTGTTAATTGGGAAAGGGAAACAGAAATAAATGAATAAAGGAGACATTAGGTGAACTAAATCAACTCCTTCTCCTGGAAAAGGATTTTGCTTTATCTTACTCTGCCCCTTAGATATTCCATGACATCCAAGATTGTCTAAACATTTCTGAAATAAATGATCCAACAGTGTAAAAAAACAAATAAAATGAACAGCCCACTGCAAGACACGCTCGCATTGCTTTCCCACAGCCTTTGCGGCAAATGTTGTGAAATCCTTTGCTAATTTGTATCAGGGCAGTGCTAGAGAAGGATTGGTTGCACCTCATTCGATCCACATTATCTTAAGCAATTCTTAGCACACACACACACACACACACACACACACACACACACACACACACACACACACTACAGTAAGTGCCAGCCCCCCTTATAAAATCGCTGCCGGGTCTCTTGCATATCGCAAGTCTCTCTCTGCCATCTCTTTGGCCGCTGAGCAGAGGTTGGCCCTGAAACGGGAGACACACACACACACACACACACACACACACACACACACACACACACACACACACACACACACACACACACACAACACACACACACGGCGTCCCAACATTCCCTTCTCGTGTGCACGCTCGGCCTTTTCCCATTTAAAATCTCGTCGTTGGAGTTTTTGTGTGTCAGCCCCCTCAGCCCATCCTCACCTCTCTGTGATTCTTGGAACACACTCAGACTGCCGTCAAACCTCTTGGAACCAGATTGAGGCAGATAGGAAGGTATTGTCAGGCATTTGTTCCTATTCTGGTAAGCATATAACTGAGCAAAAAAAATTTAAAAAAGGCTTTCTGTGACCTGCTGACTTCTCACGCTGCAGGAATGACTTCTTCACTGAAATACGCCTGAAAAACGCGAGCAATTCAGTTAAAGAGACCTCGGAAGGCTGAAAATGAAATATGAGGTGTCTTTTTTTTTTTTTTTTTTTTTTCCTCTGCGTACTTTCAGTATTAATATAAAAAGGAGGAGTGTTTCAGCTGATCTGACTGAGGGCCGGTCGCTTAAACCAACTCTGCCCATAAACATCCTGACGCCAGTTAATTGTTGGTTTGAAGATCAGGCCCCGACTTCCTCCCCCCTCAACCTCGCTTTCTTTCTCTCACACTCTCTCAGTCTTTCACCCCATTCTCAAACAACGAATGCAATTTTTTTTTTTTTTTATAGAAAAAGCAAGATAGAGTGGGTGAGGCATAGAGAGAGAAAGAGAGGGAGAGAGTGACAGAGAGAGATCGCAGGCAGCGGTGGTGTGAGAAGGGGCGTATGGCACCCATTATCTTGTTTATTAAAAGCAAGTTTCTTTCCTTCGCTCCCTCCTCCCATCTGCAGCTGACCGCAGATATTTCCAAGGGCCTCGCTCTGCTATTCTGTGCCTACTTCACAGGCTGCTGGAAGGGTCACAGAAGTTGAAACCAGAGGGTGTCAATTGTCCCGGGACCTACTGGAGGCATCTCAAAGGCAACAAAAAATGAAGAAGTGCATGTGTATCAGCTGTGTGCGATTGTGCGTAGCTGAGTGTAATTTATGTGTGCATGT
Organism: Perca flavescens; assembly: GCF_004354835.1. Lineage (NCBI taxonomy): Eukaryota > Metazoa > Chordata > Actinopteri > Perciformes > Percidae > Perca > Perca flavescens. The sequence goes on from NC_041348.1 coordinate 11,515,389, forward strand.
GCATTTGTTGATCAAGCTCGGATAAAATAAACAATGCAAAAGGGAAAGTCAGATTTGTCAGCTGTTGTGCACATTCAGTGTAAACAGGAGAGAAAGTGCAAAGCCTGCAGCACAATGTGTTGCAGCAAAAGGGAAGTCTGTGCCTTTCCTTTAGAAGCTACAGAGCCTAACATGTTCCACCTTAGCAAGGAGACGCTTTCTTTCTAGTTACAACCCAGTCTCATGGCAGTTCGTGAAATGGTCACGTTATGTAATCTATTGATTCGTGTTCACGGGGACGTTTTTGGCGTTTTTTTTTCGTGGTGTCCAGCACGAAAATGTAAGCTAGTGTATTTAAATGGGAAGCATATGTCGCGGTCACAGCATGACTACGGTAGCGAGTAGTATGAAATGCCGAAAATCCACGTAAGGAGGTTGGTTGGGGTGGTGGATGGGTCAAACAAATCCACACTTTCACTGCGGAGGCTGGGGATCCCTTTCCCCGTTGTTACCGTTATTGTCCAGCCCGGTCTCATGGCAGTTCGTGTAATTGTGACGTTATTGTAATCTATTGATACGTGTTCACGGAGACGTTTTTGTCGGTTTTTACGTGGCGGACAATACAAAAATGTGAAGTAATGTATTTCAATGGGAAGCATATTTTGTGGCCACAGCATGAAAATGGTAGGGAGTAATATAAAAAGCCGAGTAGGGAGGTTGGTCGGTGTGGTGGATAGGTCAAACAACACAGGACTTTCACCCGGGCGAGCGGGGATCCCGCGTGTGGTGCTTTGTTTGGCGTTTTGTCCCGTGTGTTACTATCGCGCGTCTCCCGGCATTTAAGGCGCCCTTTCCCCGTAAGGTTTTTCCTAAACCCAACCTCCGCCATCCCGTTTTTCGTGGCGCGTCCCCAGCGGGTCGCCTCGCGGGCGCATCCCGGCGTCCTTTCCCCGACTTAACGTGACACTTAAAAAACGAGAAAAATAACGTGACATTTACACGTAAAAAACGAGAAAAACGCCTCTATGAACACGAGAAAAATAACTTGACATTTACACGTAAAAAACAAGAAAAATAACGTGACATTTACACGTAAAAAACGAGAAAAACGCCTCTATGAACACGAGAAAAATAACTTGACATTTACACGTAAAAAACGAGAAAAATAACGTGACATTTACACGTAAAAAACGAGAAAAACGCCTCTATGAACACGAGAAAAATAACGTGACATTTACAAGTAAAAAACGAGAAAAACGTCTCCGTGAACACATATCAATAGATTAAGAATAACGTTGACATTTACATGAACTGCCGTGAGACCGGGTTGTATTGTCGCGCGTTCCCCGCGGCCGTGTCCCGGCGTGTGAGGCGTCCTTTCCCCGTTGTTTTTTTCCCTAAACCCAACCTCCACCATCCCGTTATTGTCCTCCCCCTGGGGTGTGGCGTTTGCCCGTTAATCTCCGTATAGACCAATTCGTGCTGGCCACCACGAAAAAAACCTGACAAAAACGTCCCCGTGAACACGTATCAATAGATTAAAAATAACGTGACCATTTCAGGAACTGCCGTCAGACCATGTTGCTAGTTGACGGTTTAGTTGTAAATTGTAATCGTCCCGTCGCTAAGTTCTAGCCTCCTTACTTTACTGTTGCTACGCCAAGCTTTCCATTCTCACACAGCCATACTGGAGTTTTCAGTAAAAACGTGGGTGCAGATTCACCATCAAAATTCATGGTAATCTTTTAAACAATGGGTTTTTAAAGCCATGACATGGCATGATAAGGGCCTTAAGGTGGCTCCTGGCTATTCACGTGAATTTAAGTCCCAGTCTTGAGCCCTTATCACAAGCCAATACAACCCTGAAATTGTCTCAATTAGACATGTGATATGTGATATGTGACACAATTGTCCCTGCCAGCTCTCTAGTAGAAAGACTGTGTAATGTCCGATTGAGCCCATGTGTGAAAAGAACAGGTCATTGTCCAGCTAGTCTCCCTTTGCCAGACCATCCACACGCTGCGGAGGAGGGTCTGGCTAGTCCACACAGTATTCCGGGATGATGGGAGAAAAACGTGCTCTTGTTTATTGGCATTTCTTTAAACCAATCACAATCGTCATGGGCGATGCTAAGCTCCGCACGGAGCCGCTGTAAAATAGTTGCGCGAGAGAAAACTCAGCTTGGACAGATAGTCTAGCCAGCTGTCTCAGTTTACCATGCAGCAATCTGAAGAGCAGTTGACCATAGTCCTCATGAATTCACCGGAGTTTAAAATTCCAACACAAAGAAAGCGGAAGGAAAACTCCCGTTCGACCGGATGCACGTGAGTGGGCGTGTTCATTACGTTTCTATCATGCAGCGCACACGAAACTGGGAAGAAAGGCAAGCATCCAAGGGTGATTTACATGAAGACGAAACGATCGTATCTATCTAGGTAGACAACAAGATTAGGGACCTTCTGTCTGTAAGGGCCGACGCCGAAATCATCAGACAAATTGAAGAAACAGCAAGAGACTCGGTTGATTATGACCAAATTGCAGCACCCACTACGTGGCCGCCAGGTAGTAATGTCCTGCTTCCTGCACACTCTACCCAAGCACCACCCTAACCTAAACCTAACGGAATATTTCCAGTAAGTTAGAATGTGTGACAGAGTCTATCTGTCGGGGGCTATGTGTCAAAATCCTTTTAAGACTTCTATAATCTCAGTGTTTGAAATAAATAGGGTGCTGGTTAATTTTTTGTCTCAGGGCCCAGCCATAATCCAGCCATGTGGGGATGCAACTGTAACAGATCAGACTTGTCTTTAACCATGACCGGGAAGGGAAGCACAACATATTAAATTCATAAGAGTCACCGAAAGTTCCTCAGGTAACAATGAAGACACTGAAGACGCTGGTGCAATTTCGGAGCACTGACAGTAATTAACATAATGAGTAATAACGGGTTCATCAATTTAATTATACTATGAAAACACGCAGGAACTCAGAGGTCCAAACTAAATTGCAAGTTATCTGTCTGTGTTAACACTCATCCTTGTTGTTCCGCAGGCCTCCCAGTTGCAGACTCCCTGTGCCCGGTGTGACTGAGGTGAACTCCCATGTTATCCAAATGTTATCTTGCGTAATGAGTAACACCCCACGCGCCGTCTGTCGCTGCTGTCGTCCTTTATATTTTTTCCATACTGTATCAAGATGCCCGCGTTAGCTGAATGGTTGTACTGTATATGAAGTGAGGCGATTTTACTGCTGGTAAAACTGGCTGTAAAACATCTGAAGCATTTCTGTATCTCTTCCATCTTCTGTTACAACAAATGCGATGCAGACTTTCAGCAGCGACAATCCAGACTGACACTAAATTCATGAGTTTTTCATTGGCAGTGATCGGTTCACGAGATGATATTGTGCACACGAATGAGTTAACCCCACAGCTACAAATAAGGCAAGAGGCATTTATGACGCCACATATACTGCGTGGATGAAGTGTCGACACTGGGTAGACAGTTCTCAGGGTGAATTTCTTGTGTTGTGGGTATTTCTGCTGGAATACTGTTAACACGACACAGATTTAGAACGTATTTATGAGTGATATTTTTGCCAGTCAAATATTCATTGCAGTTGTAGCTGCTCCAGATCATTTTTGTCATAAACATCACAAATTAACATTCTGGCATGTGTGGTTTGCAGTTTTGGGAGAGACTTGGTCATGTTTGCATACACGGGCTGAAGTGTCATCGGGAGATCATTAGAATAAGAACTGCAAGACTTTTTTTTAAATTAAGGCACAGTTTTACCCTTAAATGTTCTCTTTAATATCTCAAATACATACAAAGTAGTAAAGTAAGTTTTATCACCTTGATACTTCGCAACTTTTATTTTTATGAGAATTACTTATAAACATGAACTGAGGACATGTTTCAGAAGTCTGCTGCAGAAAGTGTTGTATTACTTCTGTTCGGGGTCTCAGAAACCCCAGCTGTAAAACATATCGTGGATTTTTATGTGTTTTATATCGGTGATTGGTGTTGACAGTACTTGTTACCCCTTTATTACAGTTTATTCTAACAGGGAGTCTGAGCAACCATAGGTAACATCCGTATGTGGGATAATATGGATTATTTTGCCTGTAAATGAATTGTTGGCAAACAAAAGGAATATATATATATATATATATATATATATATATATATATATATATATATATATATATATATATATAAAGTTTGGACACACCTTCTCATTCAATGCGTTTTTTTATTTATTTTCATGACTATTTACATTGTAGATTCTCACTGAAGGCATCAAAACTATGAATGAACACATATGGAATTATGAACTTAACAAAAAAGTGTGAAATAACTGAAAACATGTCCTATATTTTAGATTCTTCAAAGTATCCACCCTTTGCTTTTTTATTAATAAGGGAAAAAATTCCACTAATTAACCCTGACAAGGCACACCTGTGAAGTGAAAACCATTTCAGGTGACTACCTCATGAAGCTCATTGAGAGAACACCAAGGGTTTGCAGAGTTATGAAAAAAAGCAAAGGGTGGCTACTTTGAAGAATCTAAAATATAAGACATGTTTTCAGTTATTTGTGTTATTTGTATGTGTGTGTTCATCGATAGCCATTATAAAATGTAAAACATAAAATATTTCATTATTTGGTGTAATGTAGCACCCTGCTAAATTTGTTTGTATGTCGTTCTTTGATACATGTATTTCTGTTCACATCAATATATGGGCTGGTTCAATTATATCTGGTATATAATACCTTTTGCATTAACATAAATACGTTTGGTAAGATTCTGAAGTGTCCACTGTTGTAAGTAGCCCATGAACCTCTCAGGTGCTTTTCTTCTGTATTGGGTGCAGCCAGGTGTCAATTTTGTAACTAGCCAATCAGTGTCATTCCGAGAGGAGGCTTGTAACCTATCGGGTTCTTTTGAGGGGGCGGGACTTAACGGAACGTGAAACATAATTTTGACAGCGAGAAAAAGCGGGGAACTGTCAGAGAAACGCTAAGAGCTGATTGTAAATTCAGTACATCGTTTAAATGACTGCTCAATAAAGTAACGACTGGAGGGGGGAGTGGGCTATGTCAGTGTGTAACCCTGCTGAAACGGGAGAGGAAACTGTGTTTTGGAGCTGAGCTAACGCCATAGCCATGTGTGGAGTGTTGCTAATAAGCTAGCTAGTCAACTATTACCCTCACGAGCAGGGAGAAGAGACTGCGTGCGTTAGGAAACCCACTTTGTCACCAAGTTTCTGAGTGAGTATGGGGACATTAATTACATTAATGAGATGGGCATTTATAGATAAGCTTTAGAAAGCTCATTAGTGTTTGTGAATTTCTGGATAGTGTACATCAGATGCTGCCTCCCATGCTGCTGCAGTAGAAGTTCTCGGGACTTGCCGCTGCCTGGCTGAAGAGCCTTTGGGCGTTTCCCAATCTGTGTTCTTCTATTGACTTGTGTTCTTGTGTCCCTGTGAAACGTCATCTCATGTTGCCAAAGTACTGTCCCAATACACAAGTTCGCATTTCGCCAAGAACAGTTCAAATTCCCGGATGTATTCTTGACACGCCCATTTACCGAGGATACATCGGTTGGTAACTTGTATGAACTTCGCAGCACCTGTATCCCAACATTCATTTCGGCATTCAGTGATGGTTGGATTTCCAGTACATAGACAGCCCAAAAACGAGAAATGAACGGTTTATATTTCGAATATAGGCAGTCTTGCGAAAATCTTTGCCGAATTGACAATTTGCTCCAAAGTTTTCGGAGTTTTCGGAGCTCCATAAAATGACGCCGCCAGCTTACGCCTGCGGGGCTTGCTTGCCCTTCGGACAGTCCCACTCGGAGACCCCGCTGTAGGACCCCGGGGGTCTTTTAGACCGGTCCCGTAAATAAGAGGCTTTTATTTCGCCGTTTTGGATCGTTTGTGTAAATATCACAACACATGTGGTTAACTGTCTTTTCGGAGTTAAACTCAACAAGCACGCACACACACACACACACACACACACACACACACACACACACACACACACACACACACATACACACAGGAGAGATACCTATACCAGATAGACTGTATATTATTAGTCTATGAGATACACGCGTTTATTTTCGGTGTATTTGTTTTCTGATTTATTAGAAGTTGAGTTTCAGTCTTTATGATAAATGAACAGTTGTACATAAAGTGGTAACCTGCTATGACATGTTATGTAGACTAAAGGGGAGACACCAACCTTTTTATAATTTGAATTTCTAATTTCCATCTCCCTGGGCATATACAGTGCACTACAATAATATAGAAATGATAATTCCACATAACACTAATAGGAACACATAGGACACACCAGTGCATATGCCTATTTATTTGTTTAATTTAAACTTACTTAAACTTATATGCTAATAATAGTAGGGATCGCGTTCCACTCTTTTGAATAAGTAAAGGGTGTTTGAGCTAAACCATAAACAATAAAATTAAAGCTCAATTAGCTTTATTTTTCAATATTATTGCAATAGTTGTAGCATTATATGAGGTTTTCTTGTCCGGAGATTGTTTTAATACAAAGTGGTGATATTGTTGTGGTTTTTATTTCTAGCTGGTATTTTGGAGCCTTGCAGGTAGCCTCTGTGCTGGGGGTGTTGAGCAATAACAGGAAGAAGGCATCGTCTCAAACTGTTAACAGCGTTTTCTGTGCTTGTGAACTTGCGAGTTAATTCTTCCAAGAACAACCAGCAAGAACGTTCTCCCCAAGAACACAAGTCCGTAGTTTGCATTCTTGGTATTGAGAAACGCCCCATGTCTTACACACACACAAACAAGGACAGGTTTACAGGAGCTACAGAGGAATAGTGAGTGCACAAAATATTCTCCTTGAATATTTAAAATGAGTTCCAACAAGCGCGACAATGTTGTGGTACCGCACAAACTGAGTATTAAAAAGCCCAGGTGTGTTTTTGTTTTATTTCCTTTGGCTCATGAGGACATTTTAAAGAGTTTAATTACCAGATTCTGGTATAAACATTTTCTTGACTGGCATTCAATCAATGGGGTTTAATGTTTATGCAGGTGTAGTCTCGCATTGCCAGACCTTCCTCCATAGTGCTGCGGAGGAGGGTCTGGCGAGGCCACACAGCATTCCGGGATGGGAGAAAAACGTGCTCTGGGTTTATTGGCATTTCTTTAAACCAATCACACTCGTCTTGGGCGGTGCTAAAAGCCGGACGGAGCCACGGTGCCGCTGCAAAATAGCCTCGTGAAGGAACATGTGTTAGTGGAACATGTGTACGGTCATAGGTTATTTACCCTGCAGTAGGGCTGTCCTCGACTAAAGAAATTCTCAGTCGACTAACGCTTATACGATTTTGTCGACTAATCGATTAGTTGATTTAATTGACGGAGCTGTGCGCTTAGAGAGGTGGTTAAGACTAGAAAAGCACAATATAAATGTAGTTAATTAACTATCTGTAAAACTGAGTTTCTCCACAATTAATCCTGCAAAAGCACCACTTTAAATCTTGTGTTTACCATAAATGTGCTCAGAAGTTTCTTGGAAATAAGTAATTAAGCATGAATAAGCATAAACAATGACTAATCGACTAAAGAAATCTTAGTCGACTAAGACCAATACGACCGATTAGTCGACTAATCGACTAAGAGATGGCAGCCCTACCCTGCAGAGATCAGAGGAGAAGTTAACCGTAGTCCTCATACATCCACCGGCGTTTAGAATGCCAACACAAAGAAAGTGTAAACGGGGACGTACACCCTCTGTCCATGTTGCTGAAATACGTGCCAAAATAGATGGGATGAAAGCCATCGCCGCTGATATAGCTGTTATTTGTACAGTTGTTGTTGTAAAGAGAGAAAACGGACTATTTAGCTCTCAGAATATTTGGCCATCTGACCTACGGCATGGGAGCTCAGCTGCATGTCCCTTTATATTCTTTCTATAGCTTTATACAGCGCCCGACTCATCATGCTGGAGAAAGTGAGTCACTTTCCTTGCCTTCTTGCCTGCAAACTCAGCAAGAAAGTCTTTGTAGTCCAGTGTTTGCGAAATCGGTCACGCGCTCGTGTGGCTGACGTTGTGTGTCTGTGTGTGACACCCCCAACAACGAGAAAGAATAGCCAATGTCACCAGCTCACAACGGTATAGGTGTCTTTATTCAGTAACTTAAGAGAAGATTAGGCACAAGGACACAAGTCCGCTCAGGTACACAAACACTCTTGATGCCCTGCGTGTGCTCAGGTCATTGTGCCGTATCATCATCTAACACATCTACAGCAGGAAAATTTGCACCGAGCAAATCTCTAAGGCCGTTCAGTTCATCAGAGCCAATTACTGATACAGTGTGAAGGAGGTTATCTCCACTCGCCACATACTGCACTCATTCACGCATACTGTAGGCCATCGGCTCTGTTATGAATCGGGGCGCTGCCCGCCTGCCCTGCGTGCATGCACAATGGCCTCATAGTGCAGCTAGAAACTGGGTGGTCCAACTATTCGACACTGGCCGGCCCAGTCGAGGACCCTGCTGCACTCTAAGTCCAGCGATGTTTCTCGGTGGATACTGACGTTAGATCAGTTTCTCTCCAAATGAAATCTCGTTCCGGAGACACGGATACCGATAAGAGATCAGCACACCAGGGGAAAGAAAAGTCGCCGGCAGCCACAGCAAGGCCGGGTCTGGTCTGCTGGGTTCTGTTTGCATGTCCTGCGTTGTGATCCCTTCTAATTGGCTGTCATTACACCCCACATTACCCTATTCAGGGCATGGCTAGAGGGGGGAAACAGACCATGGTGGTGGATGGTATGCTTTGGTAAGTCTGAATTACACAACTCCGGGGCCATGACTAATATTGGCGCAGTCGATAACTGCTAATGTAAGCAATGGAACAGATGCCCATGGTGGAATAACAACAAATATAGTCCAGTTAACCTTCTCGCAAGGCTGCCTTTGACCAGTCAGAGAGCCACAGGCTCGGTCAAGCGCACATGATGGCTCTCATTCAGCTGTGGTTGTGTTTCACTCGATTGTGTTAAGTGTGTGTGTGTGTGTGTGTGTGTGTGTGTGTGTGTGTGTGTGTGTGCCCAGTGTTTATGAAAGCCTCCACCACAGCATTAAAAGTGGAAATCAATCCTTTATGGTAATAATGGGCCCTAAGCCGAGCAAACTAAATTACCTTTTATACAAGTAAACGCATGAACAAGGAATCGCTTGAGACCGGCCAGAAAGTAAGATAAAGACGAAACAACAGAAGATTACTTCCATACTTTTTTTTTTTTTTTTTTTTTTGTGACTCATGAGTTACATTGTTTGTTTTTCTTTTGGAGAGTCTGCTTATGTTAATTACGCTCCACTCTGTTTGAGAGAAATAGGAGTCGAAAAAATATTTTTCAACACACTTTGACAGAATGCAAACATGAGAAGTCCTCCAACCCCCCTCCCCTACCCCCCCCCACCCAAATCCACACCTCTCAACCCCACCGCTCGCACACTGAAGGAAATTAAACATCTGTCTTTCCTCTCCCTCACTCCTGCAAAACTTGGCATCTTTCAGTAATTTCTCTTTTTTTCTTCTCCCCCCCACTCCCCCCCGGTCAGGTCTGGGATTCCCTTGCAGCAGCCAAATTCAATTTACTGCATTTCTTTTTTTTTTTTTTTTTTTTTTTTTTTTTTGTTGGAGCCCAGTTGGCCTCGTACAGCAGACTTGGGGATGGCAGCGCTGGGACTGAGGGCCCGGTCTTTAGACCCGATCGGTGAGACCGTAGCCTTGACCCATGTGCTGAGTTGCCGGGTCGCTTGATTGAAGTGCGCCACACTTGAGAACATCAGCGCCTTGCATCCATTGAAATAATAAGCTGACCCAGAGAGCTGCTCGCCTTTGAGCTGTAGCCAAGCCATCTGAATCCACTCTGCCCAAATGAGGGCTTATTTTTCAAAGCGTCTCTCTCATGTGCTCCGGCCCGACCCCGCGCCCGTCCTCTGCGCGCGCCGTATGTGTGCGAGTTAGCGAGTGGGAGGGCGGCGAAGGCCGTATTGGAAAGGAGCCGATCACGTCTGTGGCTAAACAGTTTGTTTGGTGAGTCACATGTTCCTGGAGTGTTGTGTTTTCACAGTTTGGCTAAGTCTGACTTTTTCTTTCCAGTTTAGGGTTTGTTTTTAACCTTTTAAGTTAGCGGGACACATTTCTTTTCTTTAAAGTCATGCAGGAGAGTCCAGCTGCAGCAGGATGAGACGTAATGCAGGGGGAACGGTTTTAAAAGTATTCCTAAATGTCAAACCCTGGAAGGCATGGAAAGTATTACATTTAAAGCCGCGAGGACGGCACCCATCTTGCACCAGGGGAATGTTCAATAGTGTATTATTTTTTTTATGTATCCTGTAGTGACCCTTTTGAAAGTTGATACAATAATGAAGAGTCAGACACCTGACAGTACTGTGACACCAGACTGATCTCATGAAGTGGCGTATGCATGACACGCCAATTCGTATGCCATTTCGGCGTGTAATCAAGACGCGTAATCGCTTTTTAGCATGTTTATCGACGCCGTTTGGCCGCCATCGACCTACATTACGTGTGAATGTTTGCTGTAGCGAGTAGTATGAAGGGACGGAAGTCCGCGGATGGGTCAAACACAGGACTTTCACCCAGGAGAGCCGGGATTGCGTCCCGCGTGTGGCGTTTATCAACCGTGTTTTTTTTTGTTTTTTTTTAAGCCTTCCCCAAATTTTCTCTCCTAAACCCAACCTTTTATTGTTTTCCTAAGCGTGTGACGTTGGTCACCGTCGTGTTTTTGTTGTGTTTTGTCACTAAAGCCTTTCCCAATGTTCTTTTCCTAAACCCAACCATTTTTCTTTTTTTCCTTTTTGTTTTTTTACACGCGTGTGACGTTCTCGCGATAGCATTGCACGTTCTCGCAATAACACGACGCCATGTATGTTTACATCCGCTGTATACATACACGTGGATAGCTCAAAATGCGTACAGATAACAAGTGGCGTGTTTACGCAAAGTCATGATGCCATGTTGGTGACACTCTATTGAGTAATCAGGTCATCTATACACATCATTTTCACAAACTTCTAATTCTTGGTGGTTAGGTCCTAAAACACAAGACTTCAAGCGAGGGAGTCAAGTTTGTGTCCCGGAAGAAGTTAAAGGAAAAACACAAGACTTTCACCCAGGAAATGGGTGTTTGCGTCCCGGGGGTACTACTTAAGGGGACCGGTGTTTTCTAAACTTAACGAGTCATTTTGGCGCTTAAACTTAACTGTTGTCGCCGCAGGACAGTCGTCTTTTGTCAGCGAAACTCCACTGCAACGGCAGGGAGGGCTGATCTTGGGACATAGTGCCGACAGATTCAAACTCTGAAAAATCTGTTTATAACAACTTTGTGTAGCTGTAAAGAGCCTATATAGCCTATCTGATGTTGGAGCGTCACTCAGAACACACACTACGTTGTTATCGTAGCCTATCCTACCATTTATATGTAGCCTATTGAGTTGATTAAAGCAAGACAACGTTGGCAGTATTGACTGCAAAATATGTTACAGAATATTTTGTTCTGTATGACAGGTGCAATATTTGAAAATATTTTCTCTGAATTTTTGTATTACATTTATATCTACATTGATGTCAAAACCTAGACTTTCAAACATCAAGATGTCATTTATTAATGTGCATTCGTGTCTAAATGACATATAAACATATTTAAAAAAAAATGGAGGATAAAAAAGGACAAATGACAACGGAGGAGTGACTTTAAGGGCCGGAGGAGCAAAGAAGAGCTCCTTCCAGACGAATAATGAGTGCTATAATGTAAATGAACAGACATTGGTATTATGTATGGATGCTTATGTAAGAATATGTTATATTGAGTATTATGTAAGCAGGGGCTGATGATTTGCATAAGGATACAGAATGTCCTGCACATTCAAGCTGCCCTCCAGCGTTAACAAAATTAAAATGGGATTGCAAAAAAAAAAAAGCTTGAGATAAAACATTGAAATAGATAAATATTAAATAAAACAAATGCACATTGGATATGGAGAATAATATTGAAAGGCAAAACGTCGCTTTTCATTTCATTGTGACTTGACACATTCCAGAGACAATGGCGTACGGTCACTCCGTTCTGGATTTAGATTGTAAGAAGGGTTTTTCATTCCTTGAAAGAGCCAATTGAGGCTCAAAATGTTGTACGGGGTTTTAGAGCTGAAACAATAAGTCAATCTGCAAAAATATAATAAGCGAGTCATTTTTTTTTAAAGAAATTTCAAAATGTGAATTTTTGCTGGTCTCGGACAAAACAAGACGTAAAAACTTGGGCTTTGTTACATGCATTTTTCACTTTTTTATGGACCACATTGACAAATCATATTATTATATATTATTGACATAAACCTGAGGCCATATGTGACCCTAGTTGCATGCCATACTCCCCCCCTCCCTCCCCTACCTGTAGCTTTCTCTACACTCACTGTCAAATAAGGGCAAAACATAATCTTTAAAATAATCAAATACATTTCGACAATTCCATTAGAGTTTGGGGACCTAAAATCAAAGAACCAGAAACGTATCTCATTCTATTAAAGCTTCCCATGGTAAATGTATGATAGGAGTGAGGAAGAGACGTTCTACTGGAGAGGGTCCTCAACGTGGTTTTCATTTTCGGTAATTCCATATGGCCCGGTGAGATGTCTCAGGCTTCACTAATAACACTCACTAACCAGTGTGTCCCAGCATTTCATTCCCTCTGTCCACGTTTTTTTTTTTTTTTTTTTCTTTCCACTTTGACAAGTCTTTATAACATCGGACATGTGTTTGAATTCAAAAGGCTAAGTGGAGACTCCTCTTTTTCCATGCTCATCTATCAGTTTGCGTTTTTCCTTTTCTGCATCTCATTCCTGATTAGAACCGTCGGTGGGCCATCGTCACTCTGCACCCCATAATCTGCCCCACCCGCACAAGCTGCAGTACAGTAGCCAGTCAGCAGAAGACATGAATGGGAATTAATCTGGAGTGGACATGTGGCTCTGCAGGAAGAAAAAAGTAAGATACAAATGGCACACAGGAGAAATGTCAGTCGACGGTCAACTCCAACACCTCATGAGACGGGGAAGTCTCAAAGCAGAAAGGAGTAAGAAAGAAGATCGCAAGAAGACGAGTGAGAAACGGGGAGAGGAGAGAAAGACGTCACCGTGCAATCTGCTCCCTCAGCACAGCTCCTCTGATGTGGTCTGGCACCTAGTTCACAAAGCCAACCAGATCCACACATTGCCTTCATATATCTCTGGAAAAGGGGTGAGTGGGGGTGTGATGGGGAGGGGGGTTAGAGAGAAAGTGGGAGCGGATGACAGGGGGGGGAGGAGGAGGAAGAGGAGGAGGAGGTGGTGGTGGAGGGGAGGGGTGTTGAAGAAGAAAGGGGAGAGCAAGACTTTAGTGTTTACTCACACCGCGTCGCTGCCAGAAACTTTGGACCACATAAGCGATTCACTTTTGTCATCTTTGCTGACCCAGTCCCGCGTAAAAGATTGATGAGGGAGATGATGAACTAAAATAAACCAATCTCGCAGTCACTCACACAGACAGGCAGCCAGAGGAGGCAGGCGAGCAGACAGCCAGGCCCTCTCCAGTGAGCCAAACCCGGCCCAGATTCTCTCGGGCCAAGTCTCGCCTGCTCTGAAGCGGAGGGCCGGGCCAGGCGGTAGCAGCCTGCTGCCCTCTTTTGTCAATATTATGGCTGCACTAAATGGATATGGTTTGGATCAGTCGTATAAGACTTAATGTAACATGTTTGTTATCCCTAGTGAATATTAATAAAAAAAAATATTTTATTTTTTTAACAAATGATTTAAGCATCAAACCTAATTCAGTTTTTAAAAATTTTAAATTATAATTTTTTTTTTTAATCCATTTTAAACCAGTGAGTTTCACATGGTCATTTAAACTGTTAAAATTTGATTTGTTTGGGGATAGCTTAAACTTTTGAACTTCTCCTAATATACAGTACAGGCCAAAAGTTTGGACACACCTCATTCAATGCCTTTTTTTATTTATTTTCATGACTATTTACATTGTAGATTCTCACTGAAGGCATCAAAACTATGAATGAACACATATGGAATTATGTACTTAACAAAAAAGTGTGAAATAACTGAAAACATGTCTTATATTTTAGATTCTTCAAAGTAGCCACCCTTTGCTTTTTTTTATTAATAAGGGAAAAAATTCCACTAATTAACCCTGACAAGGCACACCTGTGAAGTGAAAACCATTTCAGGTGACTACCTCATGAAGCTCATTGAGAGAACACCAAGGGTTTGCAGAGTTATCAAAAAAGCAAAGGGTGGCTACTTTGAGGAATCTAAAATATAAGACATGTTTTCAGTTATTTCACACTATTTTGTTAAGCACATAATTCCATATGTGTTCATTTATAGTTTTGATGCCTTCAGTGAGAATCTACAATGTAAATAGTCATGAAAATAAAGGAAATGCATTGAATTTGTGTCCAAACTTTTGGCCTGTACTGTATACTTTCTTTTTCTTAGCACAATAATAATGTAATATCCTTTTAAGTAACGTGTGATGGCATAACCATAAATATGGTGTAACCGCGCTGCTTTTTTTCCCCCCAGTGTCCCTCCATTGCTTCAACGGTATACAGAAACGCAGCTTTTATGAATCTATAAAATTATGTCTTGTTTTAACGAGAAAAGAAATTCATTGCTAGCGTAATTGGTAAGTGCCCAAATCATTAAGCCCTAATGCGGGGCATTTCCTTTGGAGGTAGTTTCCATTTAAGAGACAAGTGTCTAATTGGTGAGTTGTTGAAACCACTACCTCCCCAGAGATCGTTTCTGAAATCATATAGAGGATAATTCCCTTTCAATTAAAAGCTACAGTATCCCAGGTTTGATTTAATTGAATGCGTTTATTCAAATCACGAGGGGGGTGGTGGTGGTGGTGGTGGTGGGGGGGTAGTAGTGGAGGCACCGTGATTCCATTAAGGGTGGTGTAATATTACGAGGCCAGTGTAACAATTTCGCTCTGTCTCAGGAAAATAGAGCAATATCAGAAATAGATTGCTCGAAAAACAGAACACTCCAAAGTAGACGGCGGCCGGCACGGGTGCAGATTGAATAAACAACGTTCAGTGCAGAAAGCATAATGCTGAATAAAGATGACCCAGCGCTGCCTGCCGCTGCCGTATTTGAATATTATTGGATTTAATTTGTCAGCCGATACTGAACATTGACTATTTGTCAGGAGACTGAATAGATCTCCTGCAGTTTTCCGAGTAATACATGTGTGGAATATAGTGAAGGGGGAACGTTTCTGTGTGTAAGAAGCCGCAGCTGGGATAAATCATGGTTGGTAGGGCAACAGGGGTGGCAACCAGTCCTCTAAGGGTTATAGAATCAGGGTGCTCAGTGTGTGTCACCCAAACAGAGCCTTCCCTACCCATTAAGCGATATGAGCAGTTGCTTGGGGGCCCTGGTCTCCTAGAAAATAATGTTTTAACAAGACAATAACAATATAAAAATTGAACTTCTAAAGACTTCCCGAATCAGAAACATTTTGTGCCATTTTTGCCAGTATTTGCCAGTAAGTATAATCTCAAAGACAGGCTAAATTGACAATTTAGGATGGCTAAGTAAGAAATGTACTGCCCCCTCTGTAACAATCACTCCAGATTCTGTAGTTAAAAAAAAAAAAATAAATAAGATTAAACTACTTGCCTGTAGTTTTCCAAACTAAAGTGCTCCAAACTAACTTTTGGTTCCTATAAAAAAGAAAAATAGACATTTTACCCTTTTCTTGGGTAATTTTATGTTAACATTTTATTTCAACAGTGCTTGCTTTGTCTTTCTTTCTCTTTCTTTGATCACTGTGCCAGACTTTGCTCAATATTGTGTAATAAATGTATGTTCTTCACCATATGGTTGCCTTGTGCATCAGAAACATATCTTTTCCACATTCGGACATCTTAGACATGAAGCCAGGTGAGATTCTGCCCTTTCCAATCAGAACTCCACACTAAAATGGGCATCTAACTTTAACCAGATCAGGCCAAAGGCCCTGAGAAGGACCAGTCATAGGGTTAGAGGCTATGGACACACACTGT